>NW_010163561.1:22447-67665 GCF_000695765.1 Mesitornis unicolor
GAAACCCTTCTGCTCCATGAACTTTCCTCAGCTCATCACTGTTTCCTTCCAGGATAAATCCAGCTTCCAGAAGTGCAAACAAACAGCCCACACAACTTTGAATACTTTCCCCTCGCTGACATCTGTCAGCAAAAACTCCTTAGCTTGCTGCTCTGACTCAGACACGTGCAGACTGAGATCAGACTGCTGTAAAAACTCTTGTTCCTTCTCTTGGAAGTTCTTGCCTGTGTCGGCCAGAAGTGCTACCAATTATAACCTAGCTTCTTATTAAAAAATTAATTTATTTGGGTTGGACTTAATATACCTTTACTGTAATTTACAGCAGCATGAGCAGTTCAGTCACCCGTGCCATAGTGATTGGAAATCCAGTGGGAGAGAGAAGGTGGAAGCTTCTGGGGTGACAACCCCCAGATTTAATCTGTCTTTGTTCAGCAATCAGAAGTTCTTATTGTGCTCATGTACATGTACCTAACTGAAAGTTTTTATTCTTTTACATGATATTTAAACTCTAAAAGGATAATTGAAGATTTGTCATTGAACCAAGCCATGTAACTTCTGGCATGTATTTGTTTTATATTTCTGATGATGTAGATAGAAAACAAAACTAGAAAGCAAAAATTAATTTCTTTTGCTTAAATTTTTCATATTTTTTCTTAATGGGACCCTCCTTCCCTATGGTTTACATTTATTTTTCCTGTTCACACTGAGAACCAGAGCAGTGTGGAAGGTAATAGCTGTGCCTGTAAAATACATTTTTTGCCAAAAATACCTATACAGAACGAAAGCTTTGATGTACTCAGTTATACATTTTTTTTTAGGTACAAAATTGCTGTTCAAAGTGTGAGTACAAGTATGTTTCCCCTATTCATGTGCATTTAATTATGATGACTTGGCAAACATGGGGCACATCCATCAGTCTAGACAGATTTTTAAAATATAAGAATTAGGCATATGTTACTTTATATGCCTCTCATACTTGAGATGCAGTACTGGTGAAGAACATCTGTGTTACAGCTGGCGCTTACTATTGCGGAGTACAACACTAGTCCAACTGACAGGAAATCAAGCAAAGTAAAGACACATTCACCTTCTGGACTGAGCATTAATTCCATAGATACTTAAAACTAAATTAGTCTCCTAGTTTATTTTCTTACATGCTGATCGTTTTTTTTCCTCCTTGCAGTTACTGCAGTGTCTCACTAAGGCACATAAGTGTGAAATTCAATCAAGTGATTGGGAGAAAGATGTGTCTTCTTTTAAGGAAGTGGTGAAAGGAGCCTTAGAGATTGCACATGGTATGTTTTACCTGAAAAGAACTGTTATGATTCATGAAAAGTGTAGCAAATATTTATGAAGCTTAGTAACAAAATAGTATTATACCTTACCCATTATATTTATTTCTGCTATTGGGAGTCCTCTAACACAGAACATCATCCTGATAGTGCATACAAAAATATATTTGGAATGAGGCAGAAATTGGTTTTGGTGAGTCAGAAAACATATGATTGGGGAACATGAAATCAATTCATTTCATGATCTAGCAATTTCATAATGCAAGTGAAAATGCATCTATAGTCCATCTCAGTCCTCAAATCATCACATACATTTGACTGATTGTGCTAGTTACGAGATGGACAGAACTCAGACTCAGTAAGACTGTGCTGTGATATTTATGTTTAAGAAGGAGATAGGTAGATAGATATAAATATATAGAGATATATACATACACACACACACACTGTTGGGCTTAGAGTTATCTCCTCAAAAGTACTTGGAATTCTTTTTCTTTGTGTTTCTTTTTGGGGATATTACATGAAAAAATCGCCTGTGAAAGGTATCAACATTTTTAATTAAATGTTGTTGTTAAAAGATTATTGCTATAGAGGTAATGCTTTTTTATTTTGGCATCCTTTTCTTCTGTGTTTGGATTCTAGTGGCTATAAAATGCAGCAAGAACAAATCTAATCATCAGGAAGCTTTGCAGATACTTTCTTCAGCTCGTCTCAACTTACGTGGCTTGTCATCCAAAGCAAAGGTAGGAATGTTTGAAAAGTAGGAATTTTTGTTTGAAAGCTGGGAGTCTTTGTTCTCCTGCCAGGAACCAGTTCTCTGTTTTGAGTCTTTTATAGATCAAATAATACCTGCCTGTCCCAGTGCATCATCAGATGGATATTCACCCCTACACTGTTAAGGATTCCAGTTTTAAGTAGACTTTTCTTTCCCTTTTTCCTGCTAGACTTTGACTGGAGTAAACCTATTACTCTAAAATGTCAGTGCTATCTGTCTCTTAAACTAAGGTGAATTTTACATGAACTGTTGGGCAAACAGACTAATGTTGGGAAGAAATCAGTCATTTCAAAGACTTGTTCCTTATGTGAGTAGTCACGGGGAAGCAGGGCAGTCTCAGAAAGAATGGATGTAAACCTGCAGAAAAGACCAAAACGTGCTAGGACCACTTTGCAACACTTAAAGTGTTTTAAAAGCAGAGTTATTTATTAGAAGAGAAAACTAATTTTTAATAAGGCTTTCATGGATACCCTACCAATTCAGGTATTAATTTGTTGGTAAATGTCATCATGTTTGAATGATATTTTTTGGAGTTGTGCCTCCATAGCCAGGCACCCAAAGAGCCAAGTGTGTTTCTGCACCATTATTATCCTAATTTTATCCTTCATCTTACAACATGACACCCAGCCATTGTTTAACTGAGGACTGATTTGGAATACATCTTCATTGAAAATACACTTAATGTTTTAAAGAAGAATAATTCCTGGCTGTGTGTGGGGTTTAGTAAATGTGAATTATAGAATTACTTTGTGTTACAAATTGTTTCTCTGTCATCAGTGTGCTAAACTTGGTTCACTCTCTTTTAAGTCCTATAATTTTAAGGATGAAAGCCTAAGAAAGTTGTATAACCAGACACAAGCTGGCTTAGTATCTGTGCTTTTAGATATATAAGTAATCTGGCATATATAAGTCTTCGGAATGTGGTGAAAATAGCCACAATGTGTATGTTTTGTTGTGATTCACAAAATGTTTTGTTTTTTGTTTTTTTTTTTTAAATAATTGCAGACTGAGTATGACTGTAGAAAAAGTAAGACTACTTGATATTAATTATATAAATAGAAGTACGGGTGGTTTATATTATGTAAGATCATGCAGTTTCTAAAAGATTAAGACTAGGTGAGTCTAGTAGATTGTATTCTTAATTCCTGAAAACACTAATTAAATTAACATCTATGTTAATGGCAGATAACAGTGCCTCTAAGTTTTATAGCACTTTTGAGAAAACTGATACGTTGAAGTTATTGATGTGACCTCATTGGTTTTGCATTCTTTCAAAGATGCCATCTTATTTTTAATTTGAAGTCATATTGAATTTCCAAAGTGTATTGTGGTTTAAAACCTCAGTCATAGTCTGTAAGAGCCTATGCACAAACAGTTTAGCACTGTTTATGCCTGTCCAAGCTTGACTACAGCATCTTCTTTTGCAGCCTTGTGAGTCAGTATTAGTGTGGGGGTTTTATTCCTTTTAACAGAGAAAAGCACTTTAAAAATGGGCTAAGAGCAGACTCAGTAGTTAAGATTTCAGAAGGAATGATGGAACAGTTGAAGTAACTTTTAAAACATAAAATTCCAAAATTTTGTAGTCAGGATGTGTAACTGGAACAAATGAGTAGTTTTTGTATAGGTGAAACAATGTCACTTCTCAGACTTCTCGCGTTTCCTGGGATCTCCATCTCTGATATTCCAGATCCTGTGTTATGCTGGACTCATGATGCACCCACAGTCTACTAAAGGCTGCAACTCGAGAATAAGTTATTAATGGGCTTCTTTCTATACAGAGCCTTCTGGGCAGTTGCATGCTCTGGCAGAGCATAGTAGGCTCTCTTATGCTCCTTGCCTCCATACATCATTTGGATCTGACAGGTGGGGTCTCTGAAAAGGAGAGAGGTCATGGAGTTGTATCATAAATGCATGAAATGGGGGTACTGTTGTGGGGGAACATGGGGCACAAAGCCCAAAGAATGATGATATGTGAAACTTCCTCAGTCTGCATCTAGTTGAATAGATCTCTTCAACTGTGTGGGAAAAAAAAAAACCAAAACAAAACATGAACAAATAATTATATCATCCTGATTTATTTAACTGTCTTAGCCAGAAAAAAACAAACATGTATGTCACATTCCCAGTGTGAGCGTTTTGGGCTGAACGTCAGAAAAGTTTTCTGTACTTATAGCAGGGAACATGTTCTTATTTTTGTGTAAGATGTTCCTTTGTTCAGTGACAACACTGTTCTGAGGCACACTGCAACTTTGGTTCAGGCCTTTTAAGTACCTTTTTTGTATATATACGTATCTGTGTTGTCCCATTATGTTTTGATGATATAATGATGTACAGATGTACTCCAGAGCAACTTTTGTTTTCTTGGTTTGTTTTTGTGTCTAAATGTAGGCTTTTCGTTTGTGTCAAATGAAGTGTGAATCACTCTCCTTTACATATTAAAGGAGAAACATACGTTTGGGTCACCCACCACTACCACCATGTTTCTGTGGAGTGATACCTCACACAGCCTCCATATTACTTGAGTCAAATGTCAGGTCCTGGCCTTGCAATAGCAACGTGTTCTGGTGTAGCGAATACATGAAGATTATGATTGCTCATCAGTTAGCTGCTTTGTAAGAACAAACTATTTTTCTTACTCTGTAGTGTTTTGTTTTCTCTTGTATAACTTAATTACACTCAGATGAATGTCTCCACCCACGCATGTCTTGACATCAAATGTTAAAACATGTTTATTTGAGGTTTGGGAGAAAAGATGGCTTTGAGAATATGACACTGGGAAAAATGGCCATTAAAATTCACAACTAGTAATTTATCAGCAGATGGGTTTGTAAGCTCCAGTGACAGTATGTGAGATGCTTTTCTAATTTGAGTTTCATGGTAAAGTCCTTTGATTTCAACGGGATCAGGTATCAGCATAGGCAGGCAGGTCAGCGCAGAAACCCAGTGTACACAGGAGGATTCAGCCCCTTTGGCAAAGTATCAGGTGAGGCACAGACCTCACGTTTTTTTGTGTGTACACATTTTAAATATACACACACACACACACACACACACATATCTATATATATATATCTATATCTCTCTCTGTGTGTATAGATATGCACCTTGTGTTTATTAGCCACAAAATGGCTTTTTTAAGAGATAAACCATCATAGGTACTAAAAATGCAAAAGGCAGGATAGTGGTGATGAGCTTCCTGTATTCGGTCTCTACACTGAAACAGAGAAACTGTATGTGTATTTTAATATAATGTATTTCTTTTTGTCATGCAGCAACTTTTTGTAGATGTAACAAGTAATGAAGTCCACAGTGAGATAGCTGATGAGGTGACAACTATGGACAACATGATTGCTGAACTCCAGGAACTGAGCAACCAGCTGAAAGACCAGTTCTGACACACGGGCCAAATTTTGTGACAGGAACACAATAATGACGTGTTTCTTTTGCCACAGCTTTTGCTGATGAAATGGTAACAATTCTAATGAACAACACTCTCAATAAACATTTTTCTGTACAGCACTGTTCTTGTGGTCAACTTTCTTGAGAGCTCGGGCTGCTCTTGCTCTCTTACAAAGTTGCGTGGTTAAGTTACTCAGGCCCAGATTTTTCTGGAACAGAGGTACTTGCACTTATAAAGCGATTATAGGAGATTAGTTCTGCCCGACCGCCTCCACCGGTGCTGCCAGCACGGGGGCAGGAGAGGCGCCAGCGCGGGAGGAGGCGGACAAGTGCGCAGCAGAGGTGGGAATTGCGTCCAGCCTATCGCCTTTATCAGCGAGGCGCACAGCCAATCGGAGGGCGTGTCTCTCTGCCTCTGGCCAATCAGAGGAGCCGTAGGGCTGTCCCCTCAGTGCCGGGAAGCTGAGGTGAGGGCAGGCTGTCATGGTGGGGAGCATCGTGGGGCTGCAGGCATGGCCAGCATCTGAGAGGGCGCACTAGGTCGTCAGGCACTTTCTGGTTTTAATTTGGTGTTAATTGCTTACCAGGGGAGTAGGAGTGAGGTCTCAACAGTAAGAATTTAGTCTTTTTTGTTATTCTTGTTATACAATCTAAGTAGCAGGTATTTTTGATGCATTAGGATTTACAGACAGTTATGACTTAAAGCAGTATAATTTTATTCAAAATTACATAAGCTGTGTCACATGGGCAATAGACTAGCACTTCATCTGGGCCCTTTTACAGGCATGGGGATTTCCCTCCACTGAGGAAGTGATAAAACTGCAATCTAATCAAAAATACTTACTTCTGACTGGACCTGAATAAGTTATTTCCATCTAGACTATTTTGCATTGTTTCATTTTTAAGACATCTTTGCTACAGCTCATCTTAAAATAGGATCTTTTCAGGGTTTTCCAGAAACCTATGCAAAATGTTTTCCTCGCTCATCATGACTTCGGCTCTTTTTTCCATGTGAGAATGATGCAGTCTCCAAAAGTGTGGTTATCTATGTTCTGGGTACAGACTGACTGTTGTACAGTCATTAAAACTATACCATTACTAAATGGCAAGAATACCGAACCTGAAGAGAAAGAAGGTAAAGAGAAACCAAACAATTAATTGGATTTGAAGGAGCAGTAAAAGTGTATTATTTTGGTGTGTGAAAGGAGAAACCATCTTGACACGTTTGTAAATCTTTGTATCCTTACAAAGCTTTTAGAATAGAGAATAAATTATTTGCTGCCAGTATTTTAATACGAGGTTCTCACAAAAGTTATCTTACCAAAGGGTTTACCTGCTGGTGAAGGAGAGCTGGCTCCAAAATACTTCTTAATTGAAATGGCACAGAAAGGGAGGAGGCATTAAAGTTTGTGCAGTGAATTTGCTGGAGATACTCCCATTTTGCTCATATGTGTAGTGAGGTGCCTACCTCACTGAAAAAACCAGACTATGAGTTTTGTGACAGGCTCCCACCACTACTTTAATTTTATAATTATATTTTCATGTGATTCACCTTATTCATAAAGGAAAATAAAAAAAATCTTTAGTATTTTGTTCCCAGTACTTAATTTTCTTGAGAGGTTAGGGTTTAGTTGTGGAATCTTTTGGTGGCAGAAAAATCTTCCATTTTTCTTGTGATCCGATGGCAGGTTTTAAACCAGAATTATATCACACTATCAACTTGAAAACATGAGACTTAAATTCAGTTGTCTTGATTTAAAAGAAAATAATTTCCATTGACTCTACGTGAGACACTTTTATTACTGAAGTTTGGTAGTGCAGAATGTGAAGCTGTACTCATATTTGTGTGGCGGCTTCTGCCTAGTATTTAATAAAGATAGATGGGAGTATTTCATATAGAATATTAGGTCTGTGAGAAGGCCTTTATTTCCTTTCCCTTTTGATTTTTCTTCTTCTGAAAATCATTTTTGTTTCTTTGCCTAAGGTGGTCACATGAAAAAGTAATTTTGCTCTTCCAGTGCCTCTCCCTTACAATACGTCACATGTTTCTCAGCACTGATTTTTTTTCCTTGTATAAGCCTCCCTCTCTTAGCAGATGTGTGGAATATATACAGCTTGGTCTTTCACCTAATGCAGGGAAAGCTACTATCCACAGGCAGCGTGTCCCTGGAGAGTGGGATGGCTAATGCTATGACAGCACACCAATTTTCCTGTCATAACTAATGTAATAGAGGGTAAATATCTGCAAATACTTAAAAATTTACAACTAAAATACACACAGACAATATACATGATATGGAGGATGGAGAGGCAGGAGCTGGCTCACCATTCAGGAGGCACAGGTAACCATCCCAGAAGCTCTCAGCCACTTCATGAGACTGAACACCTGATGTAAATCTCTTACCAGGTATGTTCTTCCTTCCTCTTTCTTTCTATTAGTGGCATTTTCATCTTCCTCAGATACAAGGTGAGCCTGTACTGCTTCTTTAGAGTCCATCATAGGGGCCTTTTAAAATGTTACAGATACAAAAGCCACCTCAGTTTTGTGTGGTACCCATTTTCTGTACTCATGCCAGCAGCATTCAGTTCCAAATAGTTCTAGGAGACCATTATAATGAAGGCAATGTTACTATAAAAGCTCTGGCTGTCAAAAAAACTTGCTAGTATGGGACGAGGAAGCAACATTCCTAAACTAGACTGCACACTTTCCAGATCTCCATCTTCTGGGGAGCCTCTGTCTTTTAACATGGGAATATTTTTTGCTCAAATCACTCCCGTAACAACTGCAGAGTCCTTGAGGGTTTAGCAAAACTGGACAGTCCTTCCCCGATGTAGTTGTCACACCTACAAATACCTCTATAACTTCTATGTTATTTTCCAGTGCTCTATGTACAGTCATATGATAACAATTACTTAGTGTAGTGTGGACCTGATTAAGCAGTATTTCACAGGAATGGCTTACAGTTCACAGTAGAATTTCAGGTACTCCCAATCTTTTTTTTCTTCTTGACTTTAGAAGTATTAGGGACTACCCATTTTGTCATCTGTTTGCCATTAGAGCTAATTTCTTGTGAAGTAGAGGTAAAACAGATGAGTCTAGAATTTTTCAACTTCTTCCTACCCAGACAGGGAAAGCAACTGTCTTGGAGTTTTGAAAATAAGTATAAAGCCAGTAGAGCTTGAAAGAAGTGTGATGTATGAAAAAGAATTTCTTTCCATGGCCTAAGAGAGTTTGTTTATGTGTCTTTGGCCTAATATAGTTCACCCTATGATGTAATTTCAGACAGGGTAGGTTAGAATGCAGGGAAGATCTCCAGATTCACCCAGAGGGCTGTCTACACAGAGGAAGTGTACACAGCCAGATGTGGTGCTAAAAGGTTTTCTTGGGTTGGGACATTACTCATGAGCAGAATTGAATGTTCTTGGGGCTGGTGAGGGCACGCTGACTCAAGCAGGTCACTCTGTCTAAATGCCAGTAAACGTTGTGTTCTGCAACACATTGTCCTCGATGTTCTTTCCACCACGCTGACGGGTACGTTCGGAAAGGCAGGCAGCTCTCATCCCATCAGTCATACAGAGCTCTGTACCAAAAGTGCCTTGGAAAGAAATAATGCTTGGAATAATTTTTCAGATCTAAAAAATGGTGTATGGCTTATATGCACATACAGAGGATACATTTGCAAGTTTAGCTTTCGGATATGTATGTACTTTGGTTAAAACTACACCTCTAATTATTTTCGAAATAAATAAGGCAGGAAGAAGACAGTTATTAATTTTATCCTGCTTTGGAGCAGTACTGCTTAAGAAGGTATAAATTCACTTTGAAATTATTTTGACTTAGCTCTTCTGTTCAGTATTTCTATCTTGGTATCAGTGACAGTATGAATGACAGTACAGATGGACATAATGTATTTCAGGGGGTAAAAGAAAGCTAAAAAAAATTAATGCTATTTTCAGAGCAATACAAATTAAAGTAATATACAAGTATTTAACTTTTATTCATCTGCATTCATGCAGAGCTCTGTACCAGAAGTGTGTTTGAGGAATAGGGAAGAGGTAACAGCTGATTGTATACAACTGGGGTTCATGGAACTTAAACTGGAATTTGATAGGAAAACCGTATTCTAAAGAGGAAAAAGTTACCGTCAACTGAATGAAGTTGTTTTCCATTTGATTACTCAAACTAAGTGCTTTCTCTTTCAAAAATTATTTCAGGAAATTAATTTGATTGTTTTTCTTTATATTGTGTGTGTATATGCCTAAGCACATATATATACATATATGTGTCGATGTATAAACATGCACATATATACATGCATATAATCATATGTGTGTTACAGAAAGATGTTAATTCACAAGAGGAAAGAGGTACATTTACAGGAAGGTACATCTCATGGAAGCATGCATTGCAGGGACTGGATCAGTCAGTCTCCTCTCTGTGCATTTCTAGCATGCTTGTGACTACTCTTACGTGCTGACTACAGGATTGATAGTCTTCCTCTTCAAAAATGAGTAGTTACTTTGGGTGTACTGTTGAAGAAACCTTTAAAGGAATCTGACTTTAGAAGTGAATATGCTAAGCACTCTCAGAAAACCAGAGAGAGCCTTTCCATCTCTCACATTACTCATTCAAAACCCCTATTTTCAAAGGCCTATTCTGACTTGACAAAGCTAGGCCTAAATATCAGCCTGAACATGGATCATCTAAATTTCTTATTAATAAGCAATAACTAGAGATTCTGTCAAGGTTCGCTGTGGTTCAGGGTAAAAAAGTTTTGCTTTTCATAATTTAAAAATACCTTTAAACACTGTCTGCCTTAACTCTGAACTTCCTACTCTCTTTATTTCAGCTCTGTTTTCCAGTGAGCTTTTTATTGTTGGTCTACTGGTTAGGTTTCATATACATAAGCAGATATATTTTAACCTGTGATTTGCATCTATTTTATTCACATAAAAGATTTCCATTGTTATCTGCTATTGCAAAACTGTTTTCATCCATTTATGAAGCATTTTAAATTCAAATAGTAATAGAATTGACTCTGTATTAGGGCTGAAGAATGGAGAGTGGAATTTTAGAAATTATTTTATCACAAAATTTTGATGGTTACCTTGAATTAAGACAGGCAGGGATAGCACTTACTTTAAGCATTTTTAATTTGAATTTCTGAAGATGGTTTATGTACTTAAATGCATACAAAAGATGTGCCTGTCCCCTGTTGAGGACTGTCAAACCTGTAACACTTTGGGGGCAGAGGGGAGCTAAAAAGTTATAAGCAAATCAGGCCCCATGTAGGAAAGTCCATCCCGTACATTGTACATTATAGATTTCAGAAATTAAACTGGCAAATGAGGTGTTCTTACAATGTGAATGGCAAGGAAATATTTACTGCTATGCAAAAGCCATTGGAACACTGCAATACAGATAGTTTTTGCACCATTCAGAAGTATTTATAAATAGATAGTTTTCAATCGACAAGTAGCTTATTCGGGCATGTGCTCAAATATAGTAGCTGCATTCATTAGAAAAACATTTCTACTAATCCCTCAGCTACACTAATAGAAGAGTAATCCTTTATAGGCTGAATGTAGTAGCAGAGGGTTCTTTTTTTAACTGTTAACATCCTTCAAAGATCAAGGTCTAATAATTATTAGTGACTGCATTTGTTTTTCAGCAAATGAGTTGAAAATTGATAACCTTGGCTGCATGTTATGATAGAATTCCTTACTGAAAATGGAGACACCTCCACTCTTAGGAAGGGCTTATAATATATACTGTATCTTAATTTTTTTTTTCTGCTCGTTAACAAACAAAAAAACCTAGAGAATAAGAGCAGTTGTCTTGGGCTTTTTGTTTGTTCAGTTTACCATCTTATAGCATTTGCCCTTTCACTTGTTTCTTTCACACTTTTGATTTCATTGTTAAGGCAAGAAAAGTAAGTTTGTGGATTCAGGCTGACTTCACTGAGCAAGACAAGGATGCTACATAGGGACAAGTAAGTGAGTCACTGCCCTTCTGTACTGGGGTAGATAAAAGACCTATTACAAATTTAATCCACTAATACTGATCTAAACATAAACTCTGTCTCTGCAAGAACAGGGAGTTTTCGGATCAAAAATCTGTGGTAATTATTCTGCTTTCTATATAGAACTGTTTTCCAAGGTGATCTGAGCATGAAAGTCTCCTTTTTTCTGTTTCGTTTACTCTGATGTGAATGTTTTCTCAGAACCCACCAAGAACCTTTTCATCAGCAGTGATGTCACACATCCCTTCTTCCCCTATTTTTTTTTCCAGTTTATTTTAAACCTCAGCAACCTGTGAGTCAACTACAACAGTTCTTTACAAAAATCAGTGTAATGAACCAGGCAAAGAAATACCAGCCAAGAGCCATGCAATGTAAAACAGGGATTAACAGCATGAAAATCTTCAAAACTGCAAGTTAACCGAATAATGACATCACTGCTGAAGTAAAGCAGCTAAATTTCACAAGTTGCATTTAGAAGTTATCCCCTATAATTCAGGTCTTTTTCCACTGTCATCCGTAAATGAGCATCATTTCTTTCTGTGTTAAGAGCAATCATTCCCTCCACCTCCAAGCCTGTTTTCCTGTTTAATTTACAGTTTCTGCAAACCCACAGGACTTTCTGCTCACTGGAATGGTGATCCTGCAATCGTGGCAGCCACCTTTGTGTTTCTCTCTCCAGCTTCTCTGGCACTGAGTTGGCTTGCCCATCTTTATGTGATCTTTTCTCAGCTCTCTGCGAATTTTGCGACCTGAGGTCCCTGGAAAAGCACCTCTGATTTTTATAGTTCTTTGTGTGCTTCTGCCCCACAGCAATTTCATTTTGTCCCTTTCCAGTAGTCTTCCTCTCCTCCCTGTAATCTCTCTGCCACTTCTTTAAGATTTCTCTATGAATTCTTAATAGGAAAGATGCTAGGAAGGACCTTAAGGTTGCAGTTAGTATAGAGGGTAGGTAACAGCAACATGAAAAATGTAATTTGTAGAGAGATGAGAGCTATTCGAAAGAGTGGAAAAAGAACATTTTTCTCTCTGCCTTGGCTGAGCCCCTTGGGGATGTGACAGAGGACAAGTACCTTTATGTTTAAGGGGAGTATGGAGCACCATAAGCCTTTGCCAGTAAACTGAGACAGTGGAGGGAAAGCAGCAGCCCAGAGATGGTGATGATGGTCCCCGTGGAACTGCTGAAACAATGAAAAAAAGATTAGCACTATTCATCGGGCAGGAAGGCACAAGTCTTCCCCTAAGCTGAGGACTGAGCAGTAAATAACTAGACCAAACTACTACGCTGCCAGAGAAAGACGGCAGACCAACCAGGAGTGACAGATGCAGCTGGAGAGCAAAGGTACGTCACAGCTTGGCAACGGCCCAAAATTAGAAGAACCAAACTGTAGGCACAAACGCCAGTGTGCTGTAGGGCTTTTAACAGCCCATGCGGTCTGAGGGATTCTGTCTGTTTGGAAACACTCCAGCCATACCTACATTTTTAAATTTTTTTATTCATAGCAGTCCATCTTGCGCAGCTCAGGTTTTGCTGTTGTCAGTGCTATCACCTGCTATTTTTAGAGGCTTGTAATTTGACTGTAAATTCTACGCAGTCCTAACACCACGTGTAGTGAACACAGCTTCAACCAGCCTACGTTTTCTGTTAGCAAGTGAAAAACAGGCAAGTAGTTTGTAAGCTTGGCAAGCTACTGTAATCTGTAACTCCAAAACTTAACTTACTAAGCAGAGGTTTTTTGTAGCTGAAGTGTGTCTTGTATTTGGTCTGTACTCCACAAGGGCTTTTACTGCTGTAGTAATCTCTAAGAAAGCTGATAGGTGAGCTAAGCAAGTTCAAAAGCATTGATGTAGAATAACTTACAGAGTTTCAAGTAGAACTTCAAATTGAGTCCTGTATAAATTAATGGGGGGAGAAGAAAAATAAAAGAGAAAGTACCTATGGAAACAACTTAAGAAGTGAGGTCCATAAAACGAAATGAAACAGTGATAGTACTGAGGACGCACAGTGTTGTGACACCATTCAGAGATGGCACAGGCTGCAAGATACTCGCTTCTGTCTGCACATGCTGTTTTACTGCACAAACAGTTGTCAAATATGATTCAGATTTTGTGATGTTCCTAATCACAACTATAGCAAACTTTTGGCAAACTATTAATCAGGAGGATTGACACTGAGGTCAGTAGGATTTTTCCAAGTTTCCTTAACATCTTGGAGAAAAATTCAGTCTCCCAAGGTTAAGCCTTTGCTTGCTCTGTTCCCTTGGCATCCTGTGTCTGTTCTACTCTTACGAGTGCCTCACTTTCTTGGATAATACCAAGAGTTTCACGCTTTGCTTGGGTGACACCAACTACCTGAGTTACCACAGATATTACAGATACACTCTCGTGTATATGTGTCCAAGGACACACAAATACACACAATTCTTTTGCTGCCTCTTTCCACCTCAAGGCAAAGCAAAGCAATCTGCTCCGGCAGGAGGATTGGACTAGATGATCTTTTGAAGTCCCTTCCAATCCCTAATGTTCTGTGTTCTGTGATTCTGTGATATTCTGCTGCACAAGGTGACAAGTCTGGGACTCGGTTTCTCAGTGTTTTAGCCATCCTGCAGTGACTTCTCCCACCCATTACTGCAGTATTTGAATGCCTGCTGCATAACATCACTAAATGTAACCAAGTCTCTCATGGGGTCTTTGGATTCTGCTCTTTCAAGCATTCTGTTTGAGGCAAAATTTCAGAGTTTCTAGTTAAGGTTTTATTATTTCAGTGAGGTTTAACTGAGGGAGAGATATGTCAGTTTTGTGATTGTCACTCCTACCATGGTAGGGTGGGTTGGTTTGGTTGTTTTTTAAGAGGAAAGGATTGCCATTTTTTCTAAAAGCAGTTGAACCCTATGTTGTTTTGTTGGCAGTGCCTTCAGCTGAGTGGTCAGTTTGATGCTGCATGTGGAGGCTTGGGGAGCTGGGCTAACGAACTTTGGAAGGAGATGACAAATTAGGTTTTTAAAACCATAAAAATATATATGTAATTTATTTGTATGTTTAGATCTTTTCTGGACATTTTCTCATGCATTCATACCAGAAATTATTTGCACATTGCAAATGTTTGTTTCTTTGTTTGTTTTAATATGGGTCTACTTCCTTGTGAAAGCATTTGAAAAGCAGTGAAGGTAGCTTGCTGTGGCAACAATGAACACAACTAGGATACATTCTCACACACTGCTGGAACATGTTTTTGATCACTGCAGATATGTTCACCTTCCAAGACATAAATCCAAAGGAAAACCTGATATCCTCCTTGATGCTACTTCTTGCTGTAATGACATTTCTACAACAAAGTTCTGCATCAGTGAAAACAAATTAGGTCTGTGTTATGGGATGGCAAGGTAATATCTATGTAGAAAAGCAATTGCATTTGAGTTGTTTTAAGCAGTCATGCTTTAATTTATTGTCGCTGAAATTTAATCTGGGAGGTTTTTTCTTTGGATTTTCTCTGCAAGAGTTCTAGTGAAAATATTGCATCAGCACTTCAGGAATGGAGCAGCAGTGTTACTCTGATCTGTCAAATGCAGAGGCCATGAACTTCCCCTGAGAAACAGTGAAACAGCCTTTCTACTCACTTCAGGACTGGTAGTGTAAAGAATACTTCCTAAACTGGGGCCCTCACAACTTGTTCTGCATGTGAGCCTGACTTCCATCTATTTGACAGCAGCTTAAAAATAACTTTGTCTTTATTGCTTGGCAAAATTTCGTATGTGTGACTGTGTGTATGTGTGTGCTTTTGTGCCTTTTAAAGGCGAATGATGCTTATATGGCTTTGTAATTTACTGTCCTGTTTGCACTTGATACCATCAGTGACCTCAGCACAACTCAGGAAATTGTGTTTAATTGTGGCAGAATGAGGGCATGGGTATAAAATTGTTTTGTAAATCTCTCTCCTTAATATTGGCTGTACTGCAGCCATGGGACAGAAGAGTTTAAGAAATGGTGTTTGGAAGATCTCAGAGCTCAGCTCTGTGCCAGAGGTTGGAAAGGATGATGTAGCAATGCTTTGACTAGGAACCCCAGTTAAGAGAGATTTGAATTACTCTTCTGATTCTCCCTCATTTAAAAACGAAATCCAGTTACGTATACACCCACTCTCCTTGTCTGTATTTGATTTTGTTGCCCCTAAAACAAAGTAGCAGCAAAACCTCCAGGTGCTGTTGTCAGAGGCGTGCAAGGAACAAGATGAGCACTCTACCAGGCATCTGTCTTTTCCTTTGCTTTCCAGCACCTGATGCTTGGCCCAAGAGTGGTATCGAGCCATAAGTGTATGTTGTTGACAGCACAGGCCATGCACAAGTGTTGTTGCTTTTATTTGCTCCTTTCTTTCTTGTGGCTTTTGCCACCAAACTCTCCTTTCTAAGGCTCCATAAGAGACTGGTGACAACCTCCCAAGTTCCTATTGATCTTTCTACTCCCTGGACTCAGAGAGGAGCCTTAGAGAAGGGAATAACATCTTATAGAAGGGAATAACAGCTTTATCTGCATTCACACCAAGGGGGTCTTTGACACCCTACTCCCTGCAAAGCCATAGGGAGGCCTTCTGAGTAGTGCAAGTTCTGCAGCCACTCGTTCTGTTACTTCTTCCTTGCCTTAGGTCACCACCTCACACATTAACCTTCCTCTGTACCTCTCTAGGATCTTCATTTCTACTGCAGCACAGCTTTTCTGGAGTCAGACTCTCTCCAGCTCCTGCTGACCCAGTATGGTCCCTTAAGAGGAACCTACAGGGTTCACAGGCAGGGTTTGGAGGGAAAGCCCCTGGTGAGTTTGGCTACTCCCAAGGGCTACTCCCTGTTAACCCTTGAGTCAGCAAAGGGAATTCAGATGGCTCAAGGAGGGGAATGGGAGTGCAGAGACTTATGATCATTCCTCTTGGCTTCTCCCAAATGAAAGGGAGATTGGAATTGTTTTTTCTCATTACACTGTTAAGTGAGGGGTCCCTGTGCTTTCAGAAAGGGATACTCAATGTAAAAAAAAAAAAAAAAAAGGGCAAAAATTTTCTTATGCACTCCTAAAATCTTAGAAATGGTAAAACACAGCTGTTGTTTAGTTACTGAGGTTTAGGCAGCAGGCTGAAATCTCAGTCATGGGTGAGATCCCCAGAGGGATGAGCCCTGCACACATTCTAAGCAGTCCCTGGTGCTAGGACTGCAATTTACAGTAAGGTCTGGTCGGATGTCAGCCTGCTCCATGCTGATGTGGGAGAGCTCACATCCATACAGCTAAATGCTTTTCTCTCCCAGACAACATTGCACCCATTAAACTGCCTATTGGGAACAGTCTCTGGCCCATCCTAATGTCCAACCTCGACCTGTGCCCATGTAATTCTTGGGAGACAGCTGGCCTAAGCCAAAGCCATGCCAGAGACCATGCTACCAATTCAGCAAGACAGGTGACTAGTGGGCCTGTGCTCAGACACTATTAGTTTGACCAGTCTAGACATAGCTGAAGAATACAGTTCCTCCTTCAGGAAAACCACAAGCCAATGGCTGCCAAATAGGCAGAGAATTAAGAGGATCCGTTCTTAACGCATCCAGTTTACGTACAAGTTACTGTGGTTTTTTGTGAGTGAGTAGAGGAGATGTGAGGGTAGGGCCTTGTAAAAGGCAAAGGGGTCTGCAGGTGACCTTAGAGCCATTGGGTTTGGATATAGCTATGCATATGGAAGTTGTCCCAGAGGCAGCCTTGGGGAGCTGACAAAGGGAAGCTTGTTGCCTTCACAGAAAAAAGAAGCCACAGATGGAAGAAGAAGGAGATAACAGCAGTCTTGACAAGAAAACATAAAAGAGGACAAGGCTGAATTAAGCCAGTCTTGAAGGTCCTTGGTCTCTAAATGACTGATAAAGGAGAATAATTAAACAGGAAAGGGTAAAGAGATAGGAACCATAAAATAATCAAACTTGCTAGTGAGCAGCAACCACTAAAATTAATTACTTTCTTATGTCCCAGAACAAGGATTTTAATCGTCTGCTTTCATTTAGTCAGCTCCTATCTCTACCTTAATGTTATTTTTATATATTATACTTGTGAGTATAACAGATATAATTTCTATATGAAGTCAAAGAAGCCTCTCACAGCTCCACAGAATAAATACTAATGCCTAGAATATCTTTAGAGAATTATAACCGTAAAAGGGTTTAATTTGTAGGAAGAAAGAGAAAATTTGAAATTGATGCATGCCTGCAGTCCCTCATGTGCTGTATTCCAGCTACAGATGACAGCACCAGTGGGGCAACCAGGCCATAGCAGTCTTCGTTGCAGAGAACCTGTAAATTCAAGAGCAGCTGGACCCATCCTATGGCTGAATGGCAAGGGAAGATGTAGCTGGTTTTTGCTGTAACCCTGTTTCATGGATCCCTGGTCATGGAGCAGGACCGTGTTGTGCTAGGCACGCTGCCACCATTTCAGTCAGTCTGTCCACATCCGTACACAGAAAGGAAGAGGTCTGTAGTATTTGACCCTCTGGGATCCTTCCCTGTCTCCCCCTTGCCATGGGCATAAGTACTGAGTGAGCTATATGAAAGGTGTTGGAAAATAAACTCCAGCCCTTACTCTCGGCTGCATCTAGTGAGGCACTTTCAACACCGTTTGGAAGATTTCATTTTAACTGACCTTCAGGCTTGACTTATTTTTGTGCTCCGAGTATTTTTAAGATGAGCCCAGAGGAACTCCTAAATATCTCACTGGTGAGAGTGGAGGAGGACACATGTTGTTGCTGCTTCCAAGAGCTCTGAAGGGTCTGGAAAGTCCCTGTGTGGAGTTTTCAGTTGTAAAGATAATTTTCTAAATGTAGAAAGCCTGAGCCCATAAGTAATCTTTCTTGTGACATGTAGAACCTACCCTGTCCAACATTTTATGGCCGATTGCACAGAGGGGTGAGACCATGTGGAGAATCGCTGTACTTCAGTGTGTGGTACACACAGACTTGCAGGGCTGCAAGGAGTTTTCATGTGTTATTTGTGACCACACACCAGGGGTGAACAGCTGTGTGGGGCAATAGGAAATGGCTGATTTCCCTCTGTAAGGATGGTGGTACTTGCAACTAAGCTGGAGTGAAAAGAAATACAAGCTGTAGCCTGGGGATGCTACAGCAGGTTTTTGGTTAGACCAGGGTCCCTGCATCTCAGCTGAGAAGTGGCAGCTCCAGGTTGAAAGCGTGACTGAGCAGCTGCTGCTCTGCCCAGGCTGTTTGCACTACAGGTCATCTGCCCTTCATCTCTACTTGGCTGGACCAGGGAGGCTGGGCAAGCTGCTCTTCACCTCTTCCCAGATGGTGTCTCTGGTGTTTCTGTGTTCCTGGCCATCCATGCCACACATTGAAAGGACGCACACGCTCACGAGTGCTGGATGTCTTCCAACAGCCTGCTCCCAGTGGGATTAGGCTTGGAGCAGTTGCATAAGGGACGGCTACAAGACTGAATAGTTTGGATAGTCTCCAAGTCTGACTAGTCTCAAGCTAGTAAGCAAAATGAATATACCCACAAAGTTACCCTCTTGGCTTGTTGCTTCCTGGGGTGCAAGGGAAGGAACTGAATTATGGGTTTGTGCTGCAGGGGCAGGGTATTTAAATGATGTTTCTTCTCTCAGTAGGATTGCACAGAGTTAAGCTTCCTTGGAGAAAAAGCAGTGGAAGAATAAAGGAAGACTTAGACTGCTGGGTAAAGAGATAACTTGTAGTGGCTGCAGCCTAATTACTGTGTCTGCATAGCTAATTAACTTTTCCCCCTTTTTTTCTGAAATGTTTTTGGAGTAATCGCTGCTCTTACTTGTAAAGAATCATTTTATAAAGTGTGAAATTCCTATACTGCTGTGTTTATCATGATTCATGACCTTACACCCCAGGGGAAGGGTGTAGTCAGCTTGGCATAAGCAGTCCTGTGCCAGATGCAGGGTGGTTCATATTCAGAAATGTTATTTACAGACAGAGATACAAGGGGGGGTGGGGGCGGAAGGGGAATCAGAGGATCAAGGTCCCAGATAGTCTGGAATTTGCAGGATCAGATATCTGCATTGGAGCATTTACCCCCTTAATTCCTGTTTCCCAGGATGCCTGGCTCTTACAGATCATTTCTCTTCTCAATGAACATGTGCCTACATATAGCTATTTCCATTCCAGTCATAGCCCTTGTTTATGTCACCAGCAGACCTCATCACATTTGACTGTTATTTTTACATAATAACTAAATCAGTGGAGAACCATGGAATATGCAGTATACAAATTTTGAAATCAGCTTAACGTGCATCAATATGGTTTAAAAAATAGTGGAGATACTTAGAGTAATGGTGCCTAGGTGTCACAGAGTTTAACTGGTGAGGGTTCTGGTGTTAATTAGCCATTTAGAATCATCGAATCACAGAAACATTTAGGTTGGAAAAGACCCTTAAGATCATCAAGTCCAACCATTAACCTAACACTACCAAGTTCACCACTAAACGATGTCCCTAAGCTCCTGGGCTGCATGTCTTTTAAAATGCTTCCAGCGATGGTGACTCAACCATGGAGTTACAGAAAAAGATTGATTAGGGACCATATCAGTGAAATTCACCAAAGATACTAAAATAAGGAAAGAAAGAATGCCAGGTAATTACAAAAAGGCTTGATGAATGATTTGTAAACACTGAGGAGAGGTATGTATATATCATCTAAGAATCAGTAATTGTCTGGGATTCAAGAGACCCAGGTTAAAATCCCCCATCTAAACATCTCCATTAAATGCAAAATTGCATTTAATTGGAGTGATACCAGCCAGCTCAGCCCAGGACCTTGAGACTTGCTCCTTGGGCAGAGCATTATGTGAAGCGGAGAATAGTTATGGCATGCCAAACTAGAAAAAATACACAGGTATTTCATTCTTCATAGAATGTTCATTGTCTTCCCAACGTCAGTGTCTCTCCTAGCTCCAGTCTGATGCTCCTGCATTCTGTTGTTGCTCCAATTACATAAAGCCTGGGTGGAGAGGACTGAAAAGTAGATATGAAGAAGTTGTGGCAAGATGTATAAAGCAGGTCCTGTGGTATAAAGTGAAGGAAGGAGGTAACAAAATTAATCAGCTTTTAAAGTGCAAAGAGAAAGATCATGGGGACTTTACTTAAGAAAAGGACGGGGGAAAAATAGGAAGGTTTAAACAAAACAATAAAGGGAAAAAGTTTATTTGAATGGGGCTTAAGAAGGGTAAAGAAAATATTATTCTACAGAAGTTTTAATCTGGCTACAGCTGAGAAGAGTTTTCCTACTAATGGAACAATTCAGACAGGGGACTAAACTAAGGAACTTGCTTTGATCTTTACATGGGTGACTGCAGCCCTTTACAAACTCTTCTTTCTTTGCAAAAATGGGATGAAAAAGTAAGAAAGGAGTAAGTACAATCATGAGAAAATGAATAAATCCTCCAAGCAGTTGCTCTCCAGAGCAGTGGATGGATCTCTGTCCGTACTGATGTGACTATTTCACATACGGGACTGCTGCCACCTTCGCCCTCCCTGTTTTCTGAGGCTTTTGGGCCAGAGCTGGGTGAGGCTTATGGTTGTTGCCCACTTGGTTTGAGGTGAACTTGGGTTAATGAGGTTTTTTTAAAGTCTGTAGCCTGCTTCCTGAAGCAGACCTGGAAATGTAAACCAGTATAAATCCACACTAACAGACCACCAGGGAGGAAAGCTGCTGAGCCTTACTTTTTCCACCTGATGATACTGGGGAACCCGAAAGATTCAATTCCTTGACCCTGGCCGGAGTCTCTAGGTTGTTTTTTGTGAATGCTGGTGCAATCACAACAGCAAAAGATTTTCAGGGCGTTGATGGTATTTTGTGTATGTGAAATCCAGAATTTGATGGGCTGGTTATTATAGTTTTATAACTTGCTGTAGTGTTTGAAGAGTGCCTCCTATCAAGAATACAGAGGGACTTTTTGGACTAAATTTCCTCTGGTCCCAGAGTGAGAACTCCAAGAAGCAAAAAAGTATACACATGAGCCATGATTAAAAATTAAATCACTGAAGATATTTTATACCTCACTTCTGAGTTCACCAGCTATGAGATGTCAAAATAGACTCGGGTTTCTTAGCTGTATTTTCAAAATAATAATAAATCTCTGTTAATAAGTCTTTCGGATGTTTTGGCATGAAAACCATTGCTGAAAATTTAAGACACAGTGTAGTTCTGAAAAGAAAATTCTGAATAGCTTGATTTTTGCCTTTTTTTTCTTCTCCATGTTCTGCTAAAGATTTACTTGTTAAAAATCAGGCATCACTTGTTGGTGAAATAGGCAAGTAGTTTAGATTGTGCATTCTTTGTTGTTCTCAATAAATTTGTGTCATGGTTTGGTTGTGGAGACATTCGCTCAACTCTTGTGTGCTTCATAGGTTGCTATTTTATTTGCCTTCCTATTTATGGCAGTGAGACTGTTTCTTGGTGAGTTAGGGACACAATTTGTAGTTTAATGTAGAGAAGAACTTAGTGAAAAAGGAAAAAAAAATCCAGACTTGCACATGTCTACAGTACAATGCTTTTCTTCAAAAATCCTGGAATAGCTGTTTTGTTAAACAAGTAATTTTGTGGCAGCAGAACTAATGAAGCCTGGTTTCCTATGGTTTTTTGTCTCATGGGTGATTGACTTTCACTATCTAAGAGGATGTGAGCCCCAGGCAAAGCTTTTCCCATCATTGGGGTGTTTATGTAAGGGCTTTCTCCCATGGGGCTTCTGTCATATCTTGAACTCAGAACTGCAAGTTTTCTCAGAGCCAGGACTGTGATAGCATCTCTACCCATCTGTCTATTTTCAGGAAAGAAAAGGAGGAGGAATTCAGCTATCTTTCATAATTCTACCAGTTAGAAGCTCATTGGAAATACCATTAAGAAATTGTTGGAATTAATACACAGGTAGACAGAAAAAGAGTGATCACAGAGGCTCCAATTTTGTAGGAAATTCTACTGAAAATAACTTGGAAATTTCAGGATGCATGACTACAGGGAATATCAGAGATATTTTGTATGCTTGAAAACCTGGGTTCAAACTTTTTCCCATAAGAGAAGGCAGGTTTGATGGTTTATTTCCTGATTTTCAATGTTAGGTGCACAACAGCAGATGTATCATATGTTTCCAAAATGATGCTTTTGTCCTTTTATTTAGGTGAGTCCACATGACTACGACCAACAGCTGTAGATTAACTATGCTGTTTAATCTAGACTGCTTAGATTTGAGTTTTGGAACAGGAGATTTACATTTCAGCCCTACTATAAAAGCCTGCACTGGTAAATGTTAAGCCAAATTTTTTCGTTTTCACAATTGCACACTCATTCATAACTGTGTAGGAAACTATCCAGTCAAATACAAAGTATCCACTACTATTTTTATTAAAAAGCTGTTCATCAGTGCAATCCACTGAAGCAACTTCTAGCACTTCATGTATATATTTGGATAGTAAAGGCCAGGTGATAAAAAGATAGTTCTAGTGCAGCCAGGATGTAGCAATGCCTATGTTAAAGTCAGTGAAGTAAAACTCTAGTGTGTATCCTTTGATGCTCTGCCTCAGTGATGCAATACAAATGTACATTTTAATGGTGCTTTTATGGTACTTTAACTCTTGGCTATACCAAAATGCAATTTTTCATCCTTGATGTTTTTGGAACATGTTGAGAGCATAATATCCATGTTTTCCATAGATCGTAGAGAGACTTCCTTTTAACTTTTCTTTTGCCCACTCACAGCAAACCCTGTCTTGTTTGGGTGCTGGGGAACTCTTGTGAATTAGTCATCATCAGTGAGGTAAGAAATGAAGTTTGAGTTAGCTGTCTATATTTTAATTAAATGAGAAACTCTGGATTCTCCCTAGACAGATTCTTAGGTTTGGACCTTATTTCTTCTGCTTAGAGTCTGAAGTGCTGGAAATTTTCCAACTTTTTAAAAATTACCTGTATTTTTCTGAGAGGGTCCCATGCAATTTTAAGAACTGCCAGGGAAATAAGCTAGTAACGGTATCTAGAACTTTAAAGTCATCCATTTCCAGAAGCTTTAGAGATGTAACAATTGCTCCATTTCACATGTGGGGAAACTGAGGCACAGAGGATTGAAGTGGCTTTCCCCAGAACATCCTACAAGTAAGAAACACAACTAGAGTTAGGAGCTATGACTTTTGAGTTGTGCCAGTTCCATTCAGACACATGTTGCAGCCATCACGAGAGGAGGAGACATGTCACATGCTAGCAGTGAATAGTAGAGATTTTAACTTTAGAAATATTTAATTTTAGAAATATTTAACCTCTGTGGTTCACAAAACAAACTGGGTGTCTAAACAGTAGAAAGAGCTGGAGATTTGCACCTTCTGATATTCAGACAGCTTGCACCAGTGGGCTAGCATGGAGAAGTTTGTGTCTCTGCCTAGACTGGAGAGGAGGCCTGCCTCCATGGCTGAGTCAATCTTCACATGATTTCCCTCTTGCACTCAATGGAAAAATAATTTTTGGGTACAGAATGAGATTCTGCTGTTTTTTACAGTATTCAACTGTGATGGTGGCTGGGCTTTGAAGCTCTCATGAGATAAATATCCTTCCTTCTGTGTAGACACTTGATACTTCTTTAGATACCATCTGATATCATATTTTAGTAGATGGGCCATCTGATGCTTAATCATAATCTAAAAAGCTTTTTTTGTACATATGTATCACAGTAGGAACCTGGGCAGGTCTTCTGCTCTGGATTGTGCTGTCTTACCCAAGTAGCTAGAGGTAGAGAAATACTTGTGCTACCCTTCCTGCCTCCAATGCCTAGAATCACAGCTTTTCAGCAGCCAGAGGATGAACACATCTAATATTTTTCTTGCTTCTCTCACAGGCTTCCTCAGAGAGGGAAGTACACAGCAGAATAACAGCTTTACATACTGTCCTGCAAAAGAGGAGAAATAGCAAGAAACTACAGTGGGGAAAGATGAGTAACTACAGATAAAGGAACTCAGTTCTGAAATACTTTGAAGTGATCCTTTTCTGCTTATGGCCTTTGGAATCTCAGTGGCACCCATTAAATAGCATGGTCACAGTGCAGGAACCGAGATGTGAACTCCAAACAAACAGTAAAGAAGTGGGATATGTGCTTACATGTGTTTTAAAGGAGGGCAGTGTAAACATTACCCTGAAATCTTCCTGTTGAATTTTCTTAACAGCAGTGAAGAGCAAGCCTGTGTAAGGAACGCTGCCCAACAACAGCTTTTCCCATATTCCTGAAGCTGTGTACTATTGTTTTATACTGGTAAACCATCTTTTGTATGTACTCATTTTTTTTATTTTTATTTTTTCCCACTAACAACCCACACTGTGGGCCAAGGGAGATCAAGACGAGGTTTTCATTTCATTCAGAGCTCTGGAATCCAACCCACTGGATCTTGCATCTTTTGAAGCTCTAATAATTAACATGCCTGCATTCCTTAAACTTTGAAATTCCTTCACTTACCAGAATATGCTTCCTGCAGAGCTGGAGCAAGGACATTGCCTGGCCAGTAGGAAGAAAAGGATGGTGACCCTTCCTGGAAGGATTCCTGCTGACTTGGGCTGGTCAGAGGAGAGGATTCACCTGAGTTGGGGGTGGCCAGAAGGCTCTTGGTCCTTTTGCACATACAGGAGGTATGTAGGATGTGGCTCTGTCTCTTTAGTACTCTTTTTTAACTTATCTAAGCAGCAGCCTCTTGCCCACCCCAGGGTTCCTCTAACTGCAGAGATGCTCCAGTTCCTTATTAATCCAAATATGGAAGCAAAGATAAGAGAATTCTTTTGATCTAAAAAGCCCTGTGATTGCTAACAACAGGTGTGAGGATATGACTTCTCTTCCCAGACCCCTTCCTCCCTCATGAGAAAGGAGGCCAAGTGAGGCCCTATCATTGACTGGAAGACTGTCCTCTCTGAATCAGCTCCCAGATAAGCAGAAATTACTTGGAAAGGGCAAAGGGGAGTGAGTGTCAGTAGGTAAAGTTTCACACACAATATGGCCTGAAATAAGTACCCAAGATCCTCCTCTGAAGTGCCAAGGAATCCATTTGGCCTGTCAGTATGGCGCAGTTCTTGCTGACGTTGGTTCACATGTGCTGGCTTTGGGTCTGTAGTGTGACCATGACACACAGTTTAACTCATTTAGAGTTGTGTCAGGCTATGATCTCAGGAAGGTTAAGAAGTCCACTCCCTGTCCCACAGAAGGATCAGTTAAACCAACATCACTTGTCATAGAGGTTTGTCTGGTCTGTTCTTAAGCACCACCCATAATGACATCTCCAGACAAACTGTCTAGTGTTCTATTTTCTTATTTGTTACGGGACTCTTCCCCAAATTTCTCATAATGCCGATCAAGCATATTACTTCTCATCCTGTCCACACTGGACCTGGATAACAGTTTGTTCCTTTCCTTTTCTTTTGCAGCCTTATACACTGAAGATAGTTATCAAGTCTCCTCTCAATCCTTTTCTCTAAACAACTCCAGTTTATTCAGTCTTTCCTTCTATATCAGGTTTTCTGTACCTCAGATGAGTTTCCATTGCTCTCCTCAGGGCTATCTCCATTTGGCTCCGTCCTTAAAATGCAGAGTCCAAATGGGGCAGAATACTTTGGCTGAGCTCTTTCCCATGCTCAGAAGGGGAAAACATCTACGTTCTACATGTTTCACAGTCCTACCAGCATTTGCTATTCCAGCATTTAGGCCAACAACTATTCCTCAATTTAAGGGTAAAGCAGAGATCTCTAGCCTACAGCTAAAGCAAAGCAAGTACTCAAACACCGTGTTTTGGTACACCCTTGGCTCCATGTGAACTGGTGGCTGAATCCACAGAGGGCTCTTATTTAGCTCCCCTTCTTCTTTCTTTCCTTTTTGCTCAGAAAGGGTGACAAGGTGTGGCTTGCCAAGGCCGACTGCCAGCAGCTAAAGTTTCCTCTACAGCTGTAGAAAAAAAGAACTATTGAGCATGGCTGGTCCCCAGCATACCCTTTCCCTGGTTCTGCTTTGCCCTTTCTAGCTGAGGGTACCCACCCTGCTTTGATGTCTGCATGTGCAGGGAGACACACAGGGTTGCGAGGTACAATCCCTGTCTCTTCTTATGCCTACTTTCTGTTTGTTTGTTGGGGTTTTTTTTGAGGCAGACACAGATTCTGCAGGGTCAGACCTATGGCAAGTTTTGTGCTGCATGACTGGGGCCCACTTTCCTTAGGATGCTGGGCTTATTTTTCTAGCATTTTAGGAGATCAAAGTTCCAAGGTTGGCCGTTCTTATTTCACTCCCAGGTAATAGCAAAGGTGCCCCGTAAGTTCAGAAGAACTGTGTGGCACATCGCTACTCTGACACAAAGCTTGAGCCTTGTTTTTTTTGCCTTTTTTATTTAACGGAAAGTCACTGCTTTACTTCACAGATGTTCCTGGCAGAAGAACAGAACAGGCAGTCCTGAAAACTACTTTAAAAGCACCCCATAGGTATATCGTGACCACGTAGTAAGCTGTGGGTGCAGGGCCTCAGTCTTTCAAGATGTTGGGAGCACTCAGCTGCTTGGAGGTCAACAGAACTTAAAGTCACTAAGTGCTTCATAGGAGGTTCTTACCATCCAGTAGGACAAGAACCAACCGAAATCAGTAAGTGACTGGCCTGGTTGCCTGCTTGTATTAAAACCAGTTGTATGAAGCTGACTCAGAGAATAGAAGATACTAAGAATTTAGTCTGAAAAGAGGGAGAATTTCCTTACCTTGGATGTGGGTTTTGGTAGAGTGAATATAATCAGAAGTGATTTTTTTTCTGTTACTGATGATGGTTTTTTTTTAATCACCCAGCACAATCATGTATATGTTGCAGAATAAGAATAACATCCATGCAAAATCTGACAAAGCAGGCGTTCCTAGCTATGCAGAGAAAGTTGCTTTTTTTTCTTCTTCGTACAGTAGGAAAAGTGTATTTTTTTCCAACCTTGCATAACCTAAGGAACAGCTGGATATATTTACTTTCAAACTTTTCAATAAAATTTACCTTTCAGATGAGAATAAGTATGAAAAAATGAAGAGAATTTTCAGACAGCAGACAGAGGAATTGTTGGAGTTCTCGACCCTGACTAATGCTGCATCTGATAGGTCGCGCTTTCCAAAAGATGAAGGCACTTGAAAAGATTCAGTACAATTAATATTTTGCATTGCAAGAGATCTGTGCTATCTTGTCATGATTGCCTACCTACAAAGGGAGAGTAAAAGAAAGGTATACTGCATAGAGCAAAGAGCGTAAGTTGTCTGAAATGAAAGGGAAGACTAGAGAAACAGTAGCAGGACACTTTATACCCCGCACAAGCGTACGCTCACCTATTGCACCTTGAATGATTTGCCCTGACTCTGTGTCCAATTAAGGCAGTGACAACTCCTGAAGCAACAAACAGGTTTGTCAAAGGACCAGGCTGTTTATATGTTTTTTAAAAAAGCTTTATGTCTGAACTATCACATGTTTATTTACCATAGAAGATTATCTTTAAAGTTTCTTGGTAATAAGCTGCAGTGTTGCTCAGAACCACAAAAGCTGTGGCTTGGCTATACATGGTGCTTTGCAATGCTAGACATAGCCACTCCTATGTCATCTTAACTAATTAAAAACACAGAGACAGTGATTGAGTGGTTGATTTTACAGTGCTTTGACTGTCCATGCTGTAGGTGCTATCAGGGGCTTTAATTCCATAGCAATTGGTTGCAAATATCTAGTGATTGATGATGCAAATATGCCAGGATTTACTGTCACCATGGGCTTCATTTAGGTACCTAATGCTAGTCTGTGGTACCATACACAGCCTTTGAAAATAAGCAGCTTTTATAACTAGTTTTTGCTATAATGAAAACCAGAATTCTTTCAGGAACTGAACAATAAAACTGTTAGGCGTTTGTTTTTCTAACTCAACTTCCAGTGACAAATAATTTACGCCATATAATACAATCGGTTTTGATCAGAGAGATGAGATGGATGATGTCAGGGTATAAAGAGTACATTATTCTTTATACGTACAAGTTTGTATTATATAAGTAAACTTTTTCAAAAGTATATTGGGAGATCTTTCAGTGAAAACAAATATTTTGTCCTATGTGTTTTGGGAGTCTAAGAATCTGATCTTTCTGCCATTGTATTTTAAATCTTTGTGGCTTGAACTGGATTTTCTAAGTTTCCATAAGACTGTCCAAATTAGTTAGCTATTACAGCCATATTTTAAACTTTGTTTTCAATTTTTCTTGCAGTCTATCTAGTATTTATCAGTTCCAGGAAAAATCTTGACATAGAGGCTGGATCATTTTTCATTTCAATGGGTTTTTTAGTGGCTTTTTTCTCCTTATGGATACAGCATAATTCTGTATTGTTTAGCTTGCAGATGAGAAGTTCACTTTCAAGAAAAGAAGGTAGAAACACAGAATTCCAGCAGCAAACCAAAGCCATAACAATGTAATGAAATAAGGCAAATATTATTGTGATGAAATTACTGCATGAGATTTTATGGCTTGCATGATTAGCTGTCCAACCCTTCTTGGGAGGAGGAGATGGAGATTCGTCCTTGGGACCTGCTCACAGGATGTGGTGTAGAGATGATGGCTCCTGGGTTGAAGTGCCTGGCTAAGTAGGAGGACACCAAGTCTTCCCCATTGTCACTGGGGGACAGGGAGCAGTAGCAGTAGTTCTTGGCAGGCAGAGGTGATCTTTTGCATGAAATTAGCCTGTAGCCTGGATGGCACCCACAGGTAGCTGCTTGGTGTGCAGCAGGCTGGGACTACATAAACACTTCTTTCTTAAAAATAAAGTTAAAAATCTAATAGAAAATAGTTTTGTGAGCAGCAAAGCTGCTGAGTTCTAACACATAGCTTCCTGTCTTATGGGTAGATCCTTTCTGATCTACAGAGCAAATGCCAACTGAACCTGTTCCCAGAGCTGGGATACCTGTGATGTGTTGTATTCTCTGATGTCTAAAACTGTTGTCATTTTTCAGTGGAGCAGTAATAGAAGTTTCTCTATTCAGTTTAATGACCTTGTAGGAACTGAATATATTTCATACCTCTATTCCTCTTAAAATGTGGCAAAAATGGCCACATGCTTAGAAGTTATTAAGGGAAGATACGTGTCATGATGACACATTTTCAGTATCTTGGGAAACTAGGGCAAGAATAATAGTGATATCGGTTTGTTGAATAAAATATTGAATCTCATCAGGATGTTTTTGCACACAAACTCTCCAGGTTTGGCAGGATCTCTTTTGGAAAATGAATTATACATTATAGGGGTTCACTGGAAAGTCAATTGTCTGCAGCTTCTGTAGCAGGACAGATCTCTATCTTCCGCTTTCCCCCATATGAAAGGCAGGTGATGAAAAAAGATACACTAACTTATTTAGATTGTCGGAAGTCAAGGGGAAATGAGTTTGGATGGTTTATCTACTTTCAACATTATATAACAGAATAGGTCTAATGTCTGTCAGCCATGTCAGAGGGAGCTGATTTGTGTTCACTATTTGTAAAATTAACTAAATGTGGCTTTTGGAGTTTAACTTTAGGATACTACTTCTTCAAACACTGAATTAATACTTAACACAGTAAGTGATGCCTGCAGGGATGTTTAGCACATGCTCTACTTGAAGTATGTGTTGGTTGCTGAAATAAAGCCCCTGATTATCTTTGGAGAAAGCTAGTTGGTTGGTCTTTCAGGATAAGATCAAAGTTAAGCAATTTAAAAAATATTTGTACTATCTTATAATGAATGCATAAACCCCCCCCTCCCAAAAAAAAAAAAAAGGAAAATAAAAAGTGGAGAAAACACTAAAAAACAGAGCAAGTTTCCAAAATTATAACATTTGAAAAATCTGAAAATAATAGATTGGAAAATTCTTCCAAGTGTCTTAGTGGCACTCTGGTCAGAGGTCAAAGGACTGGTAGGTTTTAGAGCCAGGAGTTTATTAGTATTCATCCCTGTCAGCTTTCCTTAGAGGACAAACCATAGAATTCCACCCTGCACTTCTTAGTTTGTGCCCAGAACATTTGAGCCAGGTGTGAAAAAATTCAATACTGACGCAGACTTGAAGTCATGGAGAATTTACTGTGTCCTTTCACAAGCTGTTTAACTGCTATATTCCTGACAGTAGAAATTTGTGTGCTTTACTGTTTTAACTTATCTAGCTTCATCTTCTAACCATGAGATCTTGTTATGTCATTATGCATAGCATTAAAGCAGCTGGTTTTGATAATGTGAACACCAGTGCCTGCACTGAGGCAGGGATGTCTGCTTAGCAAAATGAGGATAACACTGAAATATGTGTCAGAGCTCTGAGCATATGAAGGTTTTCCTCAGTTAGAGTATCTCATCAAGCATGGAAATGGGAAATTTGTTGGGTTACCAGCAAGAGAAGTGAAAGACCAAGCAGTTTAATACCAATTACTACTGTCCCTTGTGCATGTCCTTAGTGGTAATATCCTACGAGAGGCTGTGATTTAACATAGCCACCACACTGACACGTAAGATGGCAGAGCTACATCTAAAAGGGAGAAAACACTGGTTCAGCTGTTTGTTATCTTGTGTTTCCAGAGCTGACAGTGCATTGCCTGACAGAAACTGAATATCGGTCTGGTCCCTTCTATCACCAGAAGCACACACTGTCATTTTTGCTAAGGTCACGAAGGTAACCAACTTGATTCTGTCTCTTCTATGTCTGCAATACATTTTGAAAAAACATGCTTGATATTTCTTATCTCCTTTCTAGCATACAGAATCAGCATAAATATGAAGGCTTAAGTGAGCAACATATTTTGATGGAAATTCTACATCTAGAGAGAGGGGAAAGGCAGAAAACTCTTTAAGAAACTGTTATAGTAACATTTTGATTTGCAAAGTTTAGGGTAATGATATCAGATGAAGTCAGTGATCTTCAAATACTGCAATTAAAGGTTTTAGGCACAGAGAAATTTTTTTTTTTTTTTGGTGAAGCCTGCAAGTGATTGGTCTCTAGTACTTGACCATTTTAATCTGTACTGTTTGTATTATGAACAAGAATGTAAGGTACTTTTCAGATAACTTCAAAAAGCAGATTCTGTCTACTAAAAGCATAGTTTCACAGATTTCCACCAAACATTCACAGAGATGTTGCTAAGCTTCTCTGAATGTGAATGTTGACTAATAAACAGTGTTCGCTGAATACTGATGTCTTCTATGTTCAGGCTAGTTCATTTTGTGAACTGAATCATATTAGAAACAACAGGAGAAGTGGCAGTTTTCAAAAGACAAAATATTCAAATTATATGCATCCTTTACCCTCATCCTTCCATCAAGCTCCGAGTACATGTATTTCTCTTCCTTTGTCTCAAATATTGTCATGAAAAGCAGTTAGTCTTTACCAAACAATTGCTATGTTTTTTTTGGATTTTTTCATAGATGTAGTGCTTCATATTATTTGCTCCTTGAAAATGATTTGGGAAAATATGTTTACTGCATAATTCAGATAAAAGTATTTGTAACAATAAAGATAGATGATTGGATTTGAAGCAGAAGCATCCCTACCTGGTAACACATGCAAGATACTACTGTGAACTTGGAGCTTCAGGCTCAACCCCACAAAGTGTGTAGGTGCTCAAGTTGGAAACACCAAAATACAAAGCCAAAAAGCCCTCACTTTGCTGCCTCCCAGTCCTATAGTCATCAAGTCTCTCCGTGCTTGAGGTGCCTGGGTTTCTATTCTGCACCTCCAGTTGGAGCCTCAGGAGCACGCACATTTCTGGCTGTGCTTGGGATGGAGCTGCAGCCCTCAGAAGGGACCCGGTGCAATCAGCAAGCTGAGAACGTATTTAACACACAGCCAGTTGGATCAGGCCCTCACGAACATGGGTGTCACTCCTTCAGAATTTCAATAGTGCTCATGTACCACTTACCACAAGTGCTAGAGCAAAGCTCAATTAGTTAAATCTCTATATGCCTATAGATATACATCTATATGTATATATGCTTATGTCTGTTGTTAAAAGCAAGCTGCAAATGATCTCTGATGCAGTTACCAAGACCAGAACTCCTTCCTCCCAAACAAATGCCCGGACCACTGAGCTAGATGTAAGCTCTGTCCAGGGTTACTGTACGTGCTTTGGCTTTGTGTCTGACCTCCTTGGCCAGGTGCTCCCAGAAAAGGCATGCCAAGAGGCATATATCAGTGCAGCACTGCATGGACATCTGACGTCCTGCTGTCCCTTTTCCTCCAGGTTCATGAGTAAAAGCCTCTCTGGGAGCCAGGGTGACTGGATGGAGTCATGGGACTTGAGGCTCTGAAGAGGCCAGATCAAGTGATGCTGGGCTCGATAGCTCTCCTAGCATGCTGGTCCCATGGGGAGCTCTGAATCCTAGAATCATGGAATGTATTGGGTTGGCAGTGACCCCTAAATATTATCTAGCCCAACCCCCTTGCAGTGAGCAGGGCCATTTTTAACTAGACATTGGAATAATCTCCCAGGGGAAGTGGTGAATTCCCCTGCATTGGTCAGTTTTAAGAGTCAGCCTGACAAGGCTCATCTCATTTAAACTATGCTTTTACCTTGAGAGGTTGGACTAGATGGTCCTTGTGATCCCTTCCAACCTGGTAGTTTATGATTCTATAGATCACGTTGCTCAGAGCCCCATCAAGCCTAACCTTGAATATCTCCAGAAATGGGGCCTTCACCGCCTCTCTGGGCAACCTGTTCCAGTGATCTACCACCCTCATGTTGAAGAACTTTTCCCTACTATCCAACTTGCCTGGACCTCAGCAGCAGACGCCTGTGACACGTTAGCTGGCGTATCCTGCTGTCTGAGGTCTGAACGCGAGGAGGTGGCTAGCAGCTTTTCATGCTGCCTTCAAGCATGAAAGCTCCTAATTTTCAAAAGGGAAAGATCAAATTATGCAGTTTCATTATTTGAAAGTGGGGGAGAAGGGGAGCATAGTGAAAAATGGGAAAATTATAGTCTTGTTGCACGTGTGGGTCGATCTGCTTGTTTGTTTTCAACCACTTAATTAGAAAGGAAAAGGACACTTTAAAAATCATAGAATGATTCCAAGACAATGTGTTGTTCCCTTTTCAGTGGTAGTTTGGAGAAGTTCAGGTGACAAGTTAAGTTTGAACCATAGCCACATGGATGGAAGTCAGAGGGTTTTACCTCCTACAAGGTAAGTTATCACACATAGCACAGTGTCTTTATTTTTCTAGCAGAAATGGGCCTGTTTCCTTGGGGACCTTGGCTTTGTGTGGATCTGCAATTTCACTTACACATCTGGTGTTTATCTCTGCAATCACTTTTTGCTAGTTTTGGTCTAACATGTCTACTGATAGCTGTGTCCACTGTCCTATAGCAAGGAAATGGGTAACATTTTTCAGTTTGCTAAGTCTGTCTCCTCTCGTGCATATTACTGCTTCCTTTGTCGTTCCTTTCGTACAGTTGCATTCATGTCAGTATAAAATAGGAAAGCATGAAAATTTCCTAGTGCAGGCAGAGACGCGCACACATGATTAAACTGGATTTGTCCAAACTTTCGCCATTTCATTCTTTCTCAAATGTTTTATGGGGAAGCTGTTTGTGCTCTGACAAGCAAACTATTGTGTTTGTCTGTTTGTTTGCTTTTTAAGGGCTAGATATTTTAAAAAGTTCATTTTTATGCTCCAGTGACTACACAAATTGCTACTATCCATTAGTATTTGCCTGGAGGAGTAGGACTAATATTGAGAATCATGTACCCACATTTCTTTCTGATTATTACAGAACTGCCACATGAAGTATTATGTGGTGGCAATTCTGTGATGTTCCCAAGTGTAATAAAATGCCTATTTCATGGGGAAAAAAAATGCACCCAAGGACAGTGCAGTGGGACCCTGATACAAATGTTTTGCAATAGGACACATTCTCATGAAATGATTTAGTGTCTCAGCTGGGATTTAACTCCCAGGGAGAATTTCAGAATTGTCACTTACTGACACTGGTTTATTTTCAGTGGAGAATGCTGACTTCTCAGAAAAGGAGGAGGGGAGTGAAGAACTGTCTCATTTGTTTTATCCCTGTGTTTGGTGGGTCAGGACAAAGTTATTTGGGGGCAAATCTGCTGCATTCCTTGTCAGATAGTCATTCCTGAAGTGCTGATCAGGGAATTTTATTGCTTTCAGTTGGGACAGTTAAAAATAATAAATTATATTTGAGAATTGGAGATGCATTTTATATGTCTCTTGTAAGCTTTGCCCCCAAAGATCTCCATCACCTGTGCAAATGCACCATCAATCCTGTTAACATCTGGCAAGCAGCAAAGAGGTGAAAAAAACCAAGTTTAAAAAAATCTTTACTGTAATATTCCACAGCAAATTTTTAATTAGGGTTTTTTTCCCCCCTTATTTTCCAGAAGCTTGAAGTAATCAGAAATTTCTTATTCAGAATATATGCTGACAGTTCTACTTACAGTGTAACTACAACTACTGGACTGTCTTGTTTAGCCTGAATTGTCATGGCTGCATTTTGGAAAAGCAAGTCCTTAAGCTTGACAAGAGTGGTGCTTGCAGGACTGCGTGTGACTACGTGTCTGCAGTCAGCACATGCCATGAGGACATGTAAAGCTGAAGGACTCCTTCAATTCTCACTGACATGGAATGTAAATCAGGTAAGTAACAGGCAGAAACACTCACTTCTTGAGTGCTATATTCATAACTGGAAACCATTTATGTTCTAATTAACAAAATGGAAAAAGCCACTTTCATCATTATTTTCCCATAGGAGGGTTATTTTTGTGATAAAATGTGTTATGACTGCTGTTCTGGTATGCAGGTGTCCCATGTATCCATGAGCACAGATGAAACCGATCCATTTCTTCTGGTTTTAAGTCATGTCTGAGAAAAAGCCAAATTCTAATGTATAAAATAGACACACAAATGCAACTTTATATATATGTAGTCTGCTAGCAATGGATCTCTGTACTTAATTTCTTGATGATAAATCCAACTTGGAGATAAAACATACTTTGAAATTTTTCAGTATTTGTAACATTTTGTGAGAAGCTGTCCATTCTTCATGCTCAGAAAATTCAGAGATTATTTAAGTATGCTTTCTCATGTGAAAGAAAAGACTTTTCAGATGGATAATCTGTTGCGTCTCGGGGCCCTTGAAGATTGCCAGTATCTGTTTTGCTTATATGTGTGTGCCTCACTGATACTAGAACTATCCATTCCCTTCTTTTCAGTGAATTAATGTTTAAGCCTAGCATGGGTATGGCAGAGCTCAGGCTGGACACTCCTGAGTGACACGTACACACATGTGTGAGGTTACACACTGCAGTGGTGCCGCTTTTTTTAACAGAAGTCACTGGATGTGATGTGCAGGTGGATTTTTCTGCCAGTCCTAACTCACCATATCAACATGTAAAGTCTCTGAAAATTCCTCTTTACATAGCAATGCTTTCTTGTTATTTTTAAAGAATTTACTGATGACATGAAGATCAAATAATAGCATTTTAAATGCAATATAATTGCCAAAAGCTATGGGCAAGTTTACTTCTTGCATCTGTCCTTGAAGGAATGATTTTGGTTTCTCCATCTGCCTTGACCACCCTTTCAGCCCTGCAGACAGACTCTTCTGTTTCTCATGCACGGCTGCACAGCGATGGCAGAAATGGTGACTGCACAGTGGAGTGCAGAGAGGTTTCTGCAGAAGGGCAAAAGAAGTGGGATGGGAACTGAGGGAAAGTGAGCATTATTTCTACTGCCTACAACCCTCTGTGAGACAGGAGGCGTTTTGAGAGGACCTCAGCTCCTTGAGGGTGTTTGACTCCTCTAAAGGCTCCTGAGAGAGAAAGGGATACATGGAGAAGAGCTGCACATTCCTACCTCATCGGAGATCTGACCGTGATCTTGGAGGACGTCTCCATTTCAAGCCTCCCTTGGGCAGCTTAAAGATGCTGGGAACTCCAGTGCACAGGCATTACGGTTTATGGCTTTTGGGTTTTGGAGTAGGTAAACTCCAAACTAAGTAAATTCTGCAACTAAGCAAAGTGCTTGGGTACACGAGGGGTATCCCTCTTCCCTGAAGGTGAACATATACCTAGACACTCTGATTAATCAGGAGCTAAATCATCACAGATTTAGTAGTCAGTGATGCTCTTGTTTCACTAGAATGGAATGTGGTACAACCACTTCAACGTATATAGTGATACACTGAGTAACTGATGGACTGGAACTGCTGAGAGTCAAGTGCTTAATAACTGCACAGTTTAAAGTAGCATAATGTAATAAAGGTATCTGGGAGCTGCAGTTCTTGGAAGAAAACACTCCAGTGTGTCTGAGTTTAGGCAGTTTCTGCTTCCTTTTCTCTCACCATCCACAAGATTCTGCTGTGATAATGGTGAGGCATCTCCCTCCTTCATTGTCTGCTGCCTCTGCGGAGCCTTCTGAGCATCCAGATCAGGCAGGTATATCTATGTCAAGTCACAAAATATACAGGTTTAATCAGGACATTCTAAAGGTCTTAGCAGATGCCAAGCAGCCACATTCAGAATTGCCAACACCTTTATTTTTATCTTACTCAGTTTGTTTTCAAGCTTGAACATGTGTGTACACTAAGATTAGAACTATTTGCATGCCAGGTTTCAGAGTTCAGTTATTTTTGAGTTAACTCCATAAAAATAAAAACTAATAAAAAAAGAAAGTGAGTGGCATTAGATCAGGAGGAGAAGGAGAGGTGATATTATTTAAGACAGAAATAAAAGACAGTTTTCTTTCACATCTCAGTTAAGAAAACAAAGAAAAGGCAAACCTATGCATGGAGATCAAGCACAGGAAAATCTGATTTCCTGAAAAAAAGTGTTCTCTCATTATTTCCTCCCTTCTCCAAAGTTAAAAATTAATCTCATTTTTTGATCCATAAGAGCTGGTCCTTACAGCCATGTATGGGAGGTTTGCTGCAAAAATAATCTGCAGCACTTAAGAGAAGTTAGGGCCAACTGCACTAATGCCCCATGCTTCTACACCAACACATCTATTTTTTTCCCCAGTTCCCAGCTAGATTGAAGTGCATTTGAAACAAATATCCCACCAAACTTTTCTAATATATATTTAAAGGGTAGGTTCCATATGCCTTGCAGTTAACACCTGCTAGAAGATGTAGGTTGTATGTTTGTGCATGTAAAAACAAGGTTTTCTGCACAACTAATAGATTGCTTAATAAGACTACTGATGGCATAATCTAGCTATATAACATCTAATGGCTATTAATTCTCCTTAGTGCTAATCCTTAATTTATGGCATTTTTGTATGTGAAGGTCAGAAACAGGAATAAACCTCCTTTGACTTCAGCAAAGCAGTAAAGCCACTCTTTGTGGCTGCTACTGCGTTAGCCAGGCTGCAGTTACAGCCGTGACCCTTTATCTTTCTCTTGGTAGAAAGGGGTCTCAATTTCTATTTGGCTATTTAAAGCAGTGGTCCAGATGCGACATCTGGCTCAGGAAATCCCTAAACTGCTGACTGTCAGAAACAGGGAGGATATCTGGGGGGATGGGGAGGGAACCACACACCCTGTTCTTATATTCTTTTCCTAAGCATCTGCTTCTGCCTGCTCTCAAAGGCAGGATATTGGGCTGGATGGACCTTCTGTCTGACCCGGGATGGCAGTCCCTGTGTGTTTGGGGGGTGGAGTGAGGTGTGGCTGTGAACCTACATCTTTCAGGATCTGAGGACCCCAAACATTACTTTCCCCTCCTGCCTAAAGCTTTATGGCTGTAATGCTTCACCTGTCATCTGTTTTCCCCAAATCCTGCTTAGAGCAGAAGTGTAGCATAGGTGGAAGGGAGCGTTGGCCCCCTCCTCAAGGCTGTGTATTTTTATGTATTTATTTTGGCTTGGATGGAGATTTTTTCCCCCCCTCTTGAATAGGGAATTCAAAAAAGCAACATCATTTATAATCCTTGACAGTTTATGGGCTTTGAAAGAGGCTCAGGATAACACTGAGCAATTAAGATGCCATTTTAATACTTCTTTCAAGTGAAATCAAGTGAGTAATTAAATAAAATTGAACGAGGACAATGTCAGGCCACCCACAAGCTCTTATATCTGCTACAAATAGATGAATAAGTCAGGGTGAGGGACAAATGCTGTGTGTCTAAGTGGTCCTATTTATGTATTATAGGGTGACTCTAGGAATGAGGCTTTCAGCTGGAAGATTTGTTTTCTTTGTACAATGTTTCCAAGCAAGAACATGCAAGATTGCCAATTGCTGTTCAAGCAGCAGTAATTTTCTCATCTTTTTAAATTCTGTAGGGTGGTGTTAATGCCATTGTTTTGCATAGATGGTCTACTGTAAAAGTCACAGAGCATAAACAAGATTTTTCACATTAAATGCTGGATTAGAATTTCTGCTGCCTTGTTATTTATATGGTTATACATGGATGCTTGTCAAAAGTTGCTTTAGAGCGCAAGCATGGGGTATGGTATTACACATGCTTTGCATTCATCTTACACAAATAAAAAAAGCAAAGTGCAGGCAAAGGAAAAACAAGTGCTTTTGAGATGTACAGTAAGGTAACTATGTAGGTATTGATGAAAAGTGGTATCTCGTGGTTGTATATCAGTTCATTTTCATAGGGGGAAAAAACTCCGTTTTTTTCTTCTAAGCTTTTCCACTCTTACATGTTAAATTTTGTGCTAGAATTTCTCACTCTAATTAGAAGTATTAACTGGAAACTTCCAAAGTGTATTCTTTGTACTGTAGCTGGGAGGCCTAACTCTGTGTCCACAATAGCCTATCTTAGGTCTATGCAAAACATTGATAAAATATTGACGATTGGGAAATGTCCCATATGAAATTAAAACAGAGATACTAAAATGATGACATTCAATACCAGTTTTGAAAACTTGACTTGCATCTACAGCATTTCTTTTCCTGAAATTAACATGAGGAGAGGCAGTAGTTTGATACAACAGCCAAAATAATCTCATCATATTTCACGTACAAATTCACAGAAAAATGCATATTATTCCTCAAGAATTTCCTCTGTAGGATACCTTCTGGGCAGAGCTGAAGGAGTGGGTACCAGGTGGCGCTCCCTGTTCCCCCCACATAAACTCATTTTCCCTTCATCTCCTTGGTGTGTTGAATTGGCTGATCATCGCTCAGTGCCTGTAGGTGCTATCTCAGTACAAATACATACTTGCCATTTTCTTCCTCTCCTAAAACATGATTTTCTGTTTTCACTGTGAATTTGGGACAATGCAGGCCCCCTCTGGTGGTCAAAACAACATCTGTACATTTCTATGGGATTTCACTCTAACCCTGTTTTGCTGAGGGGCCAAGATATCTGCTTTACATTTTAAAGTCATATGACCAGAGTTAGTTCATTTTTCTAAGAAAACCACCGAAATGAGCCAAAACTGGAGGAGAAAAATGCAAAGAAGAGGTATTCCAGCATGTGTCAGGTCCCAGGAATGCAGCTGGTGACACTGGCAAGTGCACACAGTGAATAGCTGCAAAATTCATTGCACCGATTCTCCCTGCCCGGCTGGCACACAGGAGTAGGGATGGTGCTGGGGCTGCCACGACTGGGCCCGGCTGCTGGAGATAGGTTGGAGCACTGAGGAGAAATAGGAAACAAACCCTTACTGCTGAGAAAAATACCTGCCTCATGTCACAGGCTGCTCTTTCTCTGATCACTGGAAACCACCAGGATACTGGATGTGGCATATTGAGGTACAGAAAGAAAGTATAGGTTGATTTGCTGGTTTCTATGGCTCCCTTTTAATCCGGTAGGGTTGGGCTCATGATAACAAAAACATTTAGACTCACACAGAGGATTATGATGTGCAGCTCTTAAATTTAGAGGAAGACTCTCACGATCACTTTTCCTCTAATATGTTTGCGTGTGAAAAAATGGCATTTCCCTTTGCTGTTGTGAGGATGTGTGGTGGTGTCCTTCCTGGCAAGTTATTTCAACAATCCCTGGAGGCTGAGATGGTTTCTGAAACAATGTCTAGGAATCACTGTGGCATCTTTAAAAGCAACCATCAGTGACATCCTCAGGAAGATAATCCAGTGGCTGTCCAAAATCAGTCTCAGAGTCACTAGCCAGGGCTTCTCCTTCCCTCCCGAAGCTGCCTGATTCTCACACATTGCACAAGCTTACACTGGCATTTCTTAGCCTGTCCCTGAAGCCCTCAACTTGGCTTCCTGTATACTGCCTGCCAGCAGCAACACATACCATCCGCCACTCAAAGGATAACAGAGTCCTGTCAGCACAACAGCAGACAAAAAAAAAAGTAATTCACCGACGTGTTTATTTGCTGAAGAGCACTTGATCAATTCTATCAATGGTAACAAAGACAATTTAATAGTAACATAAAACAATACTGTTATTTTAAAACCCTAATAGCCACAATAATGGCTGCTGAAGCACTCATCGTTGTCAAGTGATTCTTATTAGCCTATTCTTAAGGAAGCCAGGAAATAAGGATTTTGATGTTTCATGAAAATACATATAATGTTATTTAAGGGTTTGTAATTGAGAATGTTGGCTTCCCAGAATCCCCTGCTTTTCTTCATCTCCTAGTAGCTCTCTTGCATACCTGTAGACTGCAAAAGTGGCTCTGTGCCATAATACCTTGTGAAGTTTTAAAACTCTGCTAGAAGAGATCGTCCTGGCCAAGGGCTTCTGAATGGTTTGTGGTTTTTTTCTGCAGTAAGTCTTCACAATTTGTGTACAAAAAGTGTATGCTGTTGGCAGCTACATGCCACCATCAGAAAAGAGGCAAGCTGCCAGAAGAGGGTTATAATTTAGGGTAATTTTTTTTATTCATTCCTGTGTCATAAATAGATATTTCAAAAGTAGAAAGTTAGAAATGGGTATGAGGATTTTTATTTGTTCTTGTCAATATAGAAACAAGAATCAATAATTTTCTATGAGATTTCTTTTAGATATACAACTACAGCTTTCACCATGTGAATAAGCACCATGGTGAATAACACCATGGGAATGAGTTTATGGCTCTTTTGAGCTTTCTTTTCCAAAATGCCAAATGCTGGATTACATTCAAAAAATAGTTTATGCACCTTGAGAAAGGAGGATACTATTCATAAGTGACCTTCAGAGTCCTTTGAACAGTTGTTATCAAAGTCTTATTACTCATGTATCAGTCTCTGACCATGTCAATTCTTAACCTTCTTTTTGATGAGTTAAGTAGTCTGAATTCATGGTGTTTCTCATCTATGATGTTTATTTTCCAGTTGGCTAACTGGCAGTGCTTGAGCTACCTGAAATGCAAGCAGTTAAGGTGCAATCTCATGCCAGGACCGTGGGATGGTTATGGGAGAAGGTGAGTCACCCGCTCGTCTTCTATCATGCCTTTGTCTCATCTTCCATGGAGTGAGCAGCGGGGCTGTTGGGGAACCAATGTCTTCAAATGATTGTTCCTGGAGTTCCCCTTTCCTGCCTTCTAATCAAACAAAGACTTTGGTACAGGGCTTATAGGACAAAGAAGATTGGTCATGTCCATATTAATCACTGTTGTGGCTTTTCTCTGAACTTTCTGTGATTAATCAGCAACCCTTTTGAACTGCAGACACTAAGCCTGGACAGTGTTCTAGCAGTAATTGCTCAGGACTGCATGCAGACATATGATAGCCATCCTACTTGACACACCCTTGAGTATATGCTTATGTATCCTAGAGCAGCATTGTCTCTTTTAGTAGCGTGTCACATTGGGAGCTCCTGTTCAGCTGACAAAGCAGCATGACTCCAATGTGTTTCCAGCAACCTAAAGCTCATGAAAGAGATCGCTTTTTTTTCTTAGCTGCAGTTAATCATGAGGGGAAACAAGATTACACTGAGGTCTTTTTAACCATTTTTTTCCCTGGGGATCAGCTTCATTCCTGTGCCCCAGAAACAAAGACCTTAGGTATGAATTGCTAAATAGATGAAAAGACCCATTCTCTGTCTTTGTTCAGGCAATATACAACAGATGCCAGCAAAGGTATTGAAAGAACTTTTGGTATGGGCATGCATTCCTTTGACTGGGCACTTGCATGCAAGAAAGTTTATATGATTATAATAGTAAGAGCTGATATTTGAAGGCAATCCTTGGCACAAACTACAAATTAAAGTTGAACGGGACTACCTTGTTCATCCTGCTGCTGATATTGAGAGCCGCACCAAAACGCTATTCAGAAGATCAGGAAAAAAATGCTAAGGAAAATACAGTATGCAAGTGAGTTGTAAAGGACACGTATATCCAAGCTGCTATGAGGTCCCTGATTCTTCTAAGATAGTACATTCATGTGGCAGAATCGGTCCAAGATTCTTCATCCTCCTTCCTCATTCGTACTGCTGGTAGCTCCCCAGGCTTCTGCCAGGGAAATCCACCCCCAAGCTGCTGTGTGCTGTATGCCCAGCAGCCTGAACATCAGACACTGCTAAAGATGTCAGGTCATGATCAAGGGACAGAAAGAACTACATAAGGAATTTCACAGACACACACAGCAGGGTGGTGCTGAGAAAGAAGGGATAGAGACAAACAGGATTTTTCAATAGGAAGAGCCCAGTTTACCTGCAAGATCAGCTGAGAACAGAAAAGGAAGATGAGCTGGTATATCTAAATGAAACAAGCCAGGGGCCATAACATAAGGATGCTTCTCCACAGCAGCAAGAAAATGGAGGTAAAGAAGCATGTGTAGGCTTCACTGCTTCATTACAAACTCCCTCATACTCCTCTGTACTTGGCAAGCTCCTGGCTCACCCTGTGATGCCAGATGATTTTCCTGGCTAAATCAGTCGGCTGGCAGATGCTCCCCCACTTCAGATCCAGAGATACCATCTCCCAAACAGCCGGTGTGACTAAGAGGAGGCTGACTGTATTATCATTACAGCATCCTGAAAAATATAGATAGAGATGGTGGTTACAGGAAAAGCTTTAAAAGTTGCTGTGCTTGCAGCTGAGTGTGCTTTATTGTGTGAGGTTACTTACAGTCAGATTTTCCCTTAAACTGAGACTGAAAGAAGAGGCTTACTTCAAACCATCGATCTGCAGTACAAAAGTAGGAAAAAGTGAAACAAACCCCACTATTAAAAGTAATTGCTATTGGTAAGCATCCTCTCTATTGTCTTCACGGACTCAGGAGGCTGCAGGCCAGAGTGCACTGTGTACCCCAGCCATGGGTGCTGGTGGGTGCTCAGAACTGTTGTTATACCTGGCTTTTGGGCTGAGGCAGAGCCGCTGCCTTGATGGAGACAGTTTTTCCCAGCCAGGATGGCGGGACTGCTACTGTTCTCTTCGGGTCTGTCTGTTCCTTTTTTCAGGACACTGGAATACGACATGGTCCTAAGGAGATTATTAAGGTCTTCCACCTTCCTTCTTCCCATTCCTAAGGTCACTTGGTTAATATTTCTATTGTATACTTTAATTAGCACATTCCTGGCTGCAGGCTACCCTCTCCTGCTCCTGGCCTCTTTAAAACACAGCAGTTTATATAATATATATTGTTTTTAAAATGTTAATTGTGCAAGGACCTTTTAGGATTTGTAATGTTTAGCTTGCTGTGACCTTTGCACAGGATCTGCCCATGAAACGCACACAGCAAGTGCTGGCTTGTGGTGGCAGCCTGCCAAAACTCCCCAGCCTCCTATCACCTTGTCCCCCGCGTACAGTTTGTTGGATTCTGGGGAACCCTGCCACACGTGTTAATGCAGTGAAACCCTATCTGTATCTGTTCTTAACGCCCCTCCTGCAGCGTGCCGAACCCAGACTAAAAGGTTGCTTTTGATTGGCATCTGGGGGAGTCTGCATTTACAGCTCAGCAGAGGCTGAGAATAAGGAGCGAACTGGAGCAGAGCTTTCTATTTCTCAGGAGGGGCTGCTCAAGAGGGGGTCACGTACCCAGAGGGGCTCGCCAGCCCCTCGAGGCAAGAAGTGCCTCCCATGACTTTCTGGGGCTCTAAACTCTGGACTGCTGCAGCAGCCTTAGCCACGCTGGCGGGTGCAGGCATCAGTGAGCCCACTGTCCAAGCTCGCTACACTTCAGTTACCACCCATGAAATACTAAAAGCTAATGACTATCCCTGACCTCAGTAAGGGAGATACAGGTGGGATCTTATCCATGAGGCGAGTACCTATTGAGAGGCGTCAATGATAGCACAACATGACAGTGACAATTATGTAGTTTCACACTATCAACCTCAACATGCAATGACAGAGGCAGATCTCAGAGCAGGGTAACCTCTGGCAGGGGAAAAAAGAAAAAGCAACAGTGAGCAGCTGGGAGAGCACCCAGGAGCTTCAGTCTCTGACCCAGTTCAGCTGCAGACGCAGCAACACACCCAGGCAAAGCCTCATCAAAAGTTATAGAGATTTCTGCAATATCTGGCTGCTGTATGAAGGGTTCCCTTGAGCACGCCCTTGCGATCTGAGCCCTAGTCAGTACCGGTACAGAATACACAGGGAAAAGTAACAATGCTTCTTTTTAAGAAACAGATATCGGCATCTGAAATAAGTCACTGTGCTTGGCTTAGCCAAACCAAATTCCTGATGTCTGGAGTTTTGTCTATCTAGTGATAGCAGGATTAAACACAATACGCATGAATATATTGCGCGACCATGCAAAACCAAATAGCGCCACAAAGATAATTGCGGTTTAATTAATACAATCTGCTGCTTCATGCTCCACCAAGTTTTTGATTATTTGTCCATCTTTAAATTTTCAACAAAGCATT
>NW_010163561.1:67696-73053 GCF_000695765.1 Mesitornis unicolor
GATGCCTTCAGAAAAAGAAGAAAAAATGTATCTTCCTTTCCATTTTGGAAGTTGGCTTGTTTTCAAGCCATTTCATTCAATAAAATATATTTTTTGGTTTATTAACAACACATTTGGCATGTCCATTTTTCAAAACTTTTTGAGGTACAAAATTTCTGTGAATTTCATAAGTGAAGAACATGAAATATGTTTACATATGGCATAAAAACCTAAAGCAATATGGAAAACATGTTTTAGTCAAGGACATAAACGTGCTTCTGAAATACTAAATTGACTTGTTAAATTTGTTCAACAATTTCACTTTTATGTCTCAAGCTCCAGCTTTTAAAAATATATCTCTCTCAATGACAAGATGGTACTTTTGTCCACTCACAGCAGTGACACTGATTTTTTATTTTTCATGTTTTTTAGTGTAAAAGACTAAAAATAAAACCATATTGTTCTCAGCATTGTGGACAACTTTTCCAGACTGGGAAAAAAGAGGTTTTTATGACTTAGGAAAGCAGGGTTCCCAGAGGGCTGGTCTGCTTTTCTTCCACTCTTCCCTTTAGGATTTTCTGAAAACATTTCACTTACTTTTGACTCTGCAGTACATTTATAGCCTCTTATTTGTAGGGGTTTGTGTGTACCTTCCGTGTGCATGTTCCAGTCCTGCCTCCTGCCTGCTTTTCTGTGCACAGAGAGGTATCACAGCACATGTGCTTATGTTCACTCACTCAAATGCGACCAAAGATTCAAAGCAGTGGGGATGCCTGGTTTTGGTTTTCCCCTTCCCAGCTGCTGGGCAGCAATTTGCTCTCTGCTTATGCTGGGTTAGGCTGAGTGTTGAGTCTCAAGGAGGTAGCAGCCCTGGTGAGGAAGAGACCCCTCGGAGGGGCCTGCTCCAGCCTGGGGTGTTCCCTCATGCAGCCAGTGAAGGGGTAGTGAAGCTGGGCTGCAGTCCCCAGCTTCCTTGCCCCACACCATGCTTCTGTCCCAGTCTGTGCCCATGGGGACCAGAACACGGATTTCTCTGCCCATCAGGTCCCAGGGGTATCCTGCAGCCAGCAGCCTGTGCCTTCCCTTTATTTCCCAAAGCAAAAGCGAAACAGAAACACCGCAGCAAGGTCTGAAAGTGCAAAACATGCCTTTGTGTCCTTCCTTGTTATCCTGAACAGCTGGGTTAGAGCCACTCAACCCACAGCTGTGAATGGCAATATTAACTTTAAAAAGAAAATCCCTTTTTTGACTGGCTGTGCCAGCTGTTTGACGACACAGCTTTCCAGCAACTCAGAATTTCTTTGTAAATAGCAAGTAGTAGTAAAATAAGGAACAACATTATATGAAGACTGAGATTTAAACTGGGATGGCCAAATTTACCTTCTAGTTGCACCTAAATTAATAATCTAATTTTGAAAGTAAATCAGAACCTAGCAGCTGCTAGTGACTTTCTTTAAACTGTTTTAGAAAGAGGCAGATTATGTTTTTTCTGAGTATTCACATGCATATGCTATAAAAAATTGAGAGCCTATTCTTAGAATATACTTCTGTTCATTGTTGATTCTGTTTTGACCTAGGAATCTAGCTAGCAAATGTACAAATGCCTTAAAACCTAAACCACATAAAAAATATTTTGTACCCAACAGAGGGGCCCGGTGTGTATTTCTTGTTCAACACATGAGCCGTGATGAGATTGTCAAGTAAATGTATGCTTCCCAATATTTCATGTTTTTTTAAGCTGATAAGCTTCACTGTTAGACTAAACTCTCTGTTATTGGTGCTTTGTAAAAAAGCTATTTAAGTGTGCTGCCTTTAATGTCTCTATTTAAGCCTTAATTCCATGTTATTTAAATGTTTTGTTAAGGCTAAATCTTAAGTTATTTAACAGATAAATCTATTAGTCTACTTAATATTTCATAAACATTGCACGTTTGTTAGTGGTTTAAGTAAAGCACATTGTCTGTACCTCTGTAAAGGAAACCAGTGGTTTATATTAACAATTGCAAGTCATTAGGAAGTACACCAGATATAGAGTCTTTCCCTTGCATCCAGAACTGGGATCTTCTAATACGAGTCTTGGATTAACATAGCAGTTGTTGCAGTTAACCTGACATACCTGGTAGCTTGATGCACCTCTGCACCATGGATGATGGGGTTGTTCCTAACAACAAGGACTGCTCTGTTGGCCCATCTCACCCCAGGATCTTGCCTTGTGGTCCATTTTGCTCTCATGTAATGAGAGGGGCTCAGTTTCCTGTTCTATTAAGTTTTCATTCACTTGGGCATGGTAATCAGGAGAACTGAACTATAAATCTGTGCATGTTTCCAGTACAGGGCAGGAACATGGACAGATGTGTATGTGGGAAAATGTTAAGGCTGGAAAACTGAGGCACTCTCAAAATGAGGAATTCCAGGCTTCAATCTGCCTGCACACCCTTCACTCACATCTTGCCAGGTGCAGGTGCACACTGCACCTCATTTGTATTCCAGCTTCCCAGATTCAAAGGACACTTAAGTGATGCTTAGGGGTTTTGCTGGATCAAAACTGGAGTGAACTGAAGAGTTCCCCTCTCTCCTCCTTCCCTGAATGCATTTTCCCTTACCACCCTGGAAGGCTCAGCAATGCATCCCCTCCTCTTACTGTCTCCCCTATGACTTTCCCAAATTTTTCCATGGTTGCGTCTCCTTCCCCTTTATTTCCACGTATTGTTGTAATGGGAGAGCAGACTGTGTTTGGGTGAAGCAGATGTGCTGGGTTCCAGGGCTGCAGTGGGAGGGTGCTGCCACACTTCATGATGAGCCCCTCCGCCCCAGCACAACCAGCTGCGCCTGCGGGATGTGTGGGAACCCTGTGGGGCATTCAGCCCCATAAATAGCTGCACACTTGAAGTCTACTGTGGCCAATTAAACCCTTTTCCAGCACACTAGAGGAAAAAAATAAGTAATATCCGCCAGCCTCCTGCCACCCAAACTGCAGCATGCATTAGAAAGTCCAGTGTTGGTCTCGCTTGCTTTCCTTGACTTTTCCCTTGTGTGAAATGGAGGTGCAGCTGTGCCAGTGTGCTGAAGTCTATAAATGAAGAGCGTTGTGTAGGTGTGAGTATTATTAGGTGCTTAATAGAACTAGACAGCATTAGTAAATGAACGTGGGGCAGACAGTGAGCCACAGCAGTGTCAGTTTAAACCCTGATAGCTAAAGTTTTTGCTGAGAACTACCGAAGTGCAAGGGAAAAAATAATTGCTATAGCATTCCTGTAGCTCTGTCAAAGGCTTCTGTCAGCTAAGTCAAATGCAGCAGAGATTGTGGAGCTCCTGTGTGGCTACAGAGATCACTTTTTAGCTCACATTTTTCAATGTGACTTTAAAAAAAAAAAAAAGTAATTTTGAACAGCTGAGCTTCCTCCTCCTCCTCTTAAAACCTTGGAGAGAGAGCGTTCCTGACAGGCTAGTACATCCTCTCGTATTCCTGGCAGCTCTGTGCAATCACCCCACACAGGTGCTTTCCTTGAGTCGAGATGACAGCATCAGTTTTAGACACCAGGAAAGCAGAGGGATGACTTCCTATCGAGAAATAAGCTTAGAATGAACATGTAACCAAAACTTTCTGTCTTACAACTGCTCACTGAGGAGCAGCCATATGCAGAGGTGACTGGACTGTGATCCCTGCAGTGTTATGAAGGGAAAACCTGTGAGACTAAGCTGGGAAAACCTTTGAGTCCCAGCACATGGAATTGTCTTCTAACAGAGACAAGCGTGGGGCTTTTTTCTGCCCTACCTTGTGCTGTTAGTTTTTGATACAGTCCCTTAACCCCCTTTCCTCTGACTCTGTAACACCTCATAAAACAAAGCGCTTAGTTGACTTGGTGGTTTGAAACAATGAAACTGGTATATGTAAATTGGAGATATTTTTATAAAGCTTGTTTATTTGTCTGTTTGTGTTTTAGTGTTCCACCTGCAGCTTCTGAATCCACAGGCTACCACAGCGTTTCCACTGAATTTCAGTGTTGGCTCTGAACAGTGCCAGTGGGTAAGTTGAACCTAAACTTTAATTTGAAGATGTTTTTTTACAGTATTATAAGTAACAGCTATATTCAGAAATAATACACTGAATACTTTTCTACAGTACCTAGAGAGGTAATATAGTACCAAAAAATCTGTACTGATTTTTCATAAAGAACTTGGAAACAAAACAGTATGGCCATTGTATTTCAAACATTAGAGCAATTGTTCAGTACATGTGGTGCAACCCTAAATTTCTGTCAGAACACAGTGCCAAATCTGGGTCTCTGTAAATTACGGTACTGTGGGCATGCGCGTGTTTAAACAAGTGCTTTCCTATCTTCAGGTTATAGAGCCATATTTATGTATATGGTTTGGAAAAGCCAGACATCACACTGAAGTGATAAAAGAGAACCTAAAACATGTGCTCATTTTTCACACCATTGTACTTTTAAAACAAGGCAAAACCTGTTATGACGTTTGGATTTTTCCTCTAAGTACATAGGCGTTTGTTATATATGAATCCTAATGATGTTTATGCTTGTATACCATAAAACCTGTAGGTAGAAAAAAAGAGACCTAGTAAAAGAAATAAACAAAGCATAATTCATTGCCTGCAGTTGAAAGTGTTTTGTCCTATAGTTTGTGTTACTCCAGTACACTCATAAACCTGTGACTATAAACGTCTTTAAATTACAGGCTTAGGCTGCCAAAATACTAGTGTAACTCCTTTTGGATTCAACAGGCTACCTAGTGGCTTAACCTACTACTGAAGGTCAGGAGAATACAATTCATCTTCCTCAATGCCTAGCCATCACCAGAGACACTTCTGGAGATACCCTGGAAAATGAAACTGTGAAAACATTCCAAGCGCTTCAGTGGGATTATTGTCTATGACAAGATCCTCTTGGACAACGCGCAAACCTTCGTGCACGTATCGCCATAATACCCAATAAAAATCCAAGTGCACCCTCGGGACCGCTCTGCTTGCTGTGCACAGTATTTTGGATGGGGTGATAGTATGTGGAATCAGCACTATCAGTGACGAAAACTAACTCACAGCTTCTCACCCACATTCTCAGTTGAAGCATTCATTGTGCTTTTGAATGTGTTATTTTCTTACTTTTGATTAAGGTTTCCCATGCACCTGGAAGATGCGAATCACTGTGCTGTATTTCCTTGTGTGGACAAAACAGGTTATCCTCTCAGACACTATTTCTGGTTTTTCTTAAGTCACAAAAGTAAAAACATTGTCTTATTTATTGTTCTTACTGGAATTACCCTGCAGATACAATGGTTGTGTAGAATAGTTAAGACACTGTGCAAGATTAATTGATTACAGGATCAGCCAGTATGCTCAATATAATATTATCATTTAT
>NW_010163562.1:0-6844 GCF_000695765.1 Mesitornis unicolor
TCTGTGATTCTGTGATTCTGTGAAAGCACTTGTCCAAGTCTAATGCAGAAATCTCCTGCATGAAAAATATTTAATGCAGTAGTTAAGCAGGACATCTATGATGCATATGTTTTTGATGAGGCCTGAAAGCAGTAACTGAGTTTTTAAAGTGACCTTTCTCAGCAAATTGGTTTGCTGCTCATTTGGCCAGACATCTAATATGTAACTCATTTGGCTTTCAGTCACTTGTTAATGAGCCTACTCTTCTTTAGAAGTTACAGTGTAATTCAGATATAGTTAATAGGCACAATGATATTACCTTAGTTTGGAAACATTATAAAGTAGGTAGCCAGTCATCATTAATTCATGTGGTTTTCACTGTAACATTAATCATGATAAATTAATTCACTTCACAGTTATGTGTGATATGTAACTTAATTTACAATAGTTGCTCAGTCATTTTGCAATTAAAATGCCATTATCTTAAAATGTTACCTAGTATCTAATCCCTATTTCTTTAAACTTTATTACAAATTTTTTTGCATAAATATAACGAGATCAGCAAAATTTTTAGTTAAAAATGCCATGTAAGCAGAAGCACTTGTTCTAGGGAATGTTAATCAAGTTCTAAGAGCAGCAGCCAGGGAAACCCTTTTGCAAAGGCAACTCAATAGTCAAACAAGTACAAAAACATTTAAGGAAACTATTCCACCAATAACACTCATCCAATGCACCATTATCATGTGTTTTCCACCATACAGTTGTATTCTGGGACGCAGAAGGAAGGTGGGAACAGCATACAATTTAAGATACAGTAAAACATTTCTGCAAAATATTTCAGTTAAGATGAAGTTGTATATTAAGCTTTTGATTAACCTCCATAGCTGCTGTAGTAAATTTTATCAACCTAACATTTCATCTTAATAAAAATAAATTGCTAACACCACTGCAAACATGATCTAAGTGAATGTCCTACAGGCTACAAGGGTCTAGCTGGGACATCTTTCTTGTTTCTTCTCATACATTTAATATTTCATTAATCTTACCTCTAGCCACCAAAGTTTACAAAAAAAGTAATGGAATTAGAAGTAATAGAATTATAAAAATAATATATAAACATACAATGTACATACGAATATTTATGCATTGCGTGTATGTTATCTTCATAATTAGATACAATAAATCTTAAGGAACACAGAACAATAACATAACAAGAAGGAATTTTAGCACAACCAATTTCGTAACAAGGAAAAAGTATGATGTGTTTTTTTTTTATGAGGGATGTTACACACCCTCTGTATCCAGCAACAAAGGAAAAGTGGAAAGTAACGTGTTCATTATTGAAATGAATCGGATACCAGCATAAGATAGCCAGTAAGACCTGTATCAGCTAATTTCCTGGTGAAGCTGTTGCTATTAGTGCTCCAACTGAACTTCATTTTTTCCCCTCAGGGCTGCATCTACTTTTTATAAAAAATGTAAAATGATGAACTCATACATGCCTATACATAAAAGACAGAAAGAAGTGCTGGTCCCTCCTCACCTCTACACCATAAAGTGTGGAATATAGCCCTGGAGGTACCCAAAGAGGAGTCAGCACTTTACAGTCACTGTTAATATATTCCCAGTTTGATTCTGTAATTTGTTTTCCAGAAGTATTCCAATCCTGGGTATATACTTTCTTAAGCATCCAGATTCCTATACCGACCAGTTAACACAGTAGATACACATTTAGAACAGTGTCCCTTTGTTTTTTTGCTTGCTTGAGAGATTTGACATCTTTAAGTGTGAAAGTTCTGGCATATTATGGTATGGGAATCATGAAAGTCTATTTTTCACTCTCTCTTCCAGAGCTCTATTATAAGTAACAGAAATTGAATATATTTTTTAAAATGTATTTACATCAAGACTAAATGTATAAAGTTCAAATATTAGTAAACTTTACCAAAACTGGAGCAAAAACTAATTCTTTTTTTCTATTCTTTTCCTCCTTTTCAGTATAACATTTGACTATTTCTATCAGTTTCTGATATCCTACATCTTCAAGATGCTGACCAATCTATTGCAAGGAATGGAGGTTCAAAACAGAGTAGTATTTTAATGGTCCTTGATTTCAATGCTGAACTTGAATACAAAAGAAACATACACACACAAACAAAACAAAACAAAACAAAACAAAACAAAACTAATCCTTAAAAACTTGTAAAGAATTATACTGAAATGCTGTGGTAGAAAAGATAACCAAATAATTTTATTCTCTAACTCTCTGTCATACTTGAGGTTGTGGTGTTTGGTGTTTTTTTTCTTGTTTTGTTTTGGTTTGTTTTGGTTTGGTTTTTTTTTTCTATTGACTGAAAACTTGTCATTCCATTTCAATATTGAACAAAAATGCTTGCATTTCAAAATCCTTTAAGGGAATCAGACACTTTCTCTAATAAAAATGAGTTATTCTGATTGCAGAGAAGGTAACAGCCTTGTAATTAGGGCATTCACTTGAAAATCAAGAAAGCCAGATTCAGGTCTCTATTGTATCAGCCTGGTAGGGGATTTCAGTCCAGGTCAGTGCCCTAAATAGCAGACTCTGTTGCTTTGCAGTGTAAGTTTCTTTCTTTTTCCTAAAATAGGATGTGTCTACTATTTCAGGGGGTATGGGGGTGGTAGTGGTGGTGGCAGAGAACCTGTCTAGATCTAAGATAACCTTTATGGGTACAGCTTCATTGTGCTGTTGCAGTTCTGTAGAAAAGCCTCATCTTTAATAATAGCATTTTACAATTTGAAAAAAAATCACAAAAAATATTTATTGTAGTAACTTCTCTTCCCAGAGGAAGCTTTGTGCAGTGTCTTCTGGGTCAATGATTGTGTGGAGGTACAATCTAAATAAAATGGTGTGTTATTAGAACTACAGATTTTGGTATAAAGCACACAGAGTCCATGCATACTAATTTTTGTTCAAGAGTGGTTCTTGCACAGACAAAAACCACTTCTGTGTAAATATGTAGTAATGCAAAATTACATAAAATAGGTCTCTTGATACTTATTTTGTAAATCCATGTTTAATCATCTAGATTAAAAAGTAGTACCCCAGGCAAACACAATTTTACCTGTAAAGTTCTCCCCATTCTACCTTTCAAATGTCCGAACAAGTTGTCTACTAAAATATTTGACCATTTTCAAAACAACTGCTATAGTAAAACCAGCCTGTAGGTAGCTTGATTGACAACCCTTTTTCTTGCTTTCCAGGAAACAGCTCTTTAGCACTCTTTAAATATGAGCCCTGCAGAATCATAGCTTTTAGTATAGAACAAATATGCTGAGCAGTAGTAAATTTTCAGAACAAATGAGATATAAAGGTCATCAAGAATGAAAACATCTAAAGCTGCTTTTATCTAAATAAAGATCTGAATCGAGTACAGTCAAAAGACACAGTTGGTACTAGAGATGCGCTAAGATATTTCACCAGGAATTTGGCAAATATTAATTTTAACTCTTATGGATGGCCTAATTACACTTTTTTTAGCCTAATCACATCTGAAAACCTTTTGAAAGTTTTATTTCTCTATTTAACTGCAATTGTATCCTGCAAGATTGCCTCAACCTGATAGTGGCATCATTTCGTGTATGAGCAGAGACAAGGCTGTCCAGTGCAGCTGGAGTCCTGCCTCCAGACATTGTTCAGGGAGGCTTCAAGGAGTACAGGGTTTTTTTGTGTGTCTGTCCTTACTGCTGGCTTAAAGAGGTAGATGGTATAACTATTCCAGAGCAGGAAAGCTACAAAAGTGTGCAAAAGAGATTATAGCTCCTGTGTGATTTCAAACAGTTTATAGTTTTTCATTTGTGGGGTAAAGGGACGCAACACCTGATAGCGCTTAGCATAATCAGGTTTATACATGAACTCATTGAAATCAAATGTGGTTTTGCTAAGGCAATTGACTTCATAATGTTAAATCACATTCACAGATTCTGCAGACATGAAAGGAAGACTGATCTTTGTATTGGGTTTTCTGTGAGGGGTTTTTGGTTGTGTCTTTGGTAACGGGGGAAGGGCTATGGAGATGGCCCTTTAAGAAGCTACCTGAAAAGCTCCCCCTTTGCCTTTGTCAGACCCATCTCTGACCAGGGCCAAGCCAATCAGCGCCCCTGTGGATTCATGTATTTAAGGGGGGTGCACAGCATGCCTTTTTCTCTCTCTGGTACTGGCCCTGACCAGCACGGCCCCAGGTGCGAGTGGCGCGGCCGCAGCCTTGCCAGCTGGGCTTGGTCGGCCCCGACCACAACTTAAACTTAAGCTTAAGCCCCGCTGCAGCTCATCCTGAAAAAAAAAGAGAGCCAGGATCTCCGTAACCATCGAAGGAGACCTGCAGCGGAGAAAGGATTGGGGCCCAAGGAGAACAACTTTGAAGAACACCAAGGTCGGTTTGAAGGAAAGAAAGGAGAGGGAGGAGGAGGAGGACGCAGAACCCAGGTTTCCCCTTTGCAACCTTTGGCGAGAGCCAGGTTGACTGGTCGTGTGTGAGGGAACTGTGTCCATGGGCAGACCCAGATTGGAGTTTTGTGGACTTGGGCTGAAGCAGTTTTGTGTGTGAGGGAAACTGCAGCTGTGGGCAGACCCATATTGGACTTTTGAAGACTTTTTCTCCTATGGAAAGGGGGACACGTGGAAGCAGAGAGAGAGACACTGGGATGAGTTTTTTTCCACCCTTCTCCTAAGAAGCGCTTGGCGGGTCAGGAAGACCGACTGCAACCCCCACTCCCATCCCCCTGCCCCTCAAGGCAGAGGGGTAGGGGGAAGGTGAAGGAACTGGGAACAAAAGCTGAGCCCGGGAAGAAGGGAGGGGTGGGGGGAAAGTGTTTTGATTTTAAGATCCGGTTGTATCTCCCATTGTTCTACTCTGATGCTGGTAAAAAATTAAAATTGTTTTGTTTTTATTCCTTATAATGAGTCTGTCTTTTGCTTGTGACCTGTTTAAGTGGTGAGAAGCCCTCCCAGTCCTTATGTTGACTAGCCCTTTTTTGGGGCATCTTGGTGCTCAGTTATGCACTGGGCCTAAACCATGATAATCCTCATGTGAATCAGTTTTGTGATCTAGAGATTCCTTCTGTTACTAAATCTAGTAAGTCCATGTTCTAAAATGTAGAAAATAAACATTAGTAATCACCAGCTCTAGTTGTAACTTAAAAGAGAAAATTAATTATTTAAAGCAAGTAGCTTAAATCAGTAATAGTCAAATAGTGGTACAAGCCTCTTTGCTTCGATTCCTGTAGCTGGTGTTTCAAATAAGAGCTGGTGCTGGTTAGTTTTGGTAGAAACTTAGAACTATTCTTTACTCAGAGGCAGTGACTGAGATGTTCAAAATGTCCAGAAAACATATTTCATTTTCTAGATTATTTGCCACTATTAAAATAACAGCCAAAGTGATTACATTACCTGGGTTATGATGTCGAGATATAACTGATAGGACTTTAGAAATCTCAGGCAACACCCTTTAACAAAAAAAATCCAAGCACCAGAAAAATCGGTTTGCAATCTGCCCAACACATTTTTTTTTTATGATTCAGGAAAAGTATAAGCCTTACTTGCTGATAAAAGTAAAATAAATCCCATCCATTGTTCCTGAAACACATCTCCTGGATTAAGGAACAGAAATATATATTTTTTTACAGTAGATTTATAAATTGCATGTAAATAACAAATATCAACAATAAACCAGAATTGTCTCATCTGGTGCAAAAGAAAAATTTAATAAATTAATTAATAAAGAGAAACTAAATTTTATGTAGTAGGCTTAAGAACAAAAATTCCAGTAAATGACACAGAAATATTTGCTGCACTCAGTACTTTAAAAAAAAAATAAAAAATTTATCAGATCTGCCCAATCCTATGGTTATTAAACAGGAAATCCTTTCAGCAATTTAAAGTTATATGAGATCAAGACCTATTCCTATGGGGGAGTGCAATAAGCCTGATAAGTGTGGGATGTACCAGCCTGACTTTATTCACATTTCACAGATGGTTCTGCAATAAAACCAAATTATTTAGTACATTTACCGTTTGGTGAGACTGTCCCTGGGTGTATGCACAAGTCTGAATGTTCCCAAATGTGTTGGACTTTGTGTATACATGCTGTCAAATTTTCTTCTGTCACTGTCCTGACAATGCTTTGAGCTTAAAGCAAGTAAAAAAATGCAACAGCAACCTTGACCAGAGCAAGCATCACTGAGGCAATAACCTGAAGAAAAACAAGCAAGTAACATCTATCATGAGAACAGAAAGCAAATTAAAATATGAGCAGATTATGGTACTTAGCCTGGATTTGCTTGTAGCGTGATGTGCAGCTAGTCAAATTTGACAACCTAAGTAGACAGCCTTGCCTTACTCTATTTATTTATTTCTGTTTAGAAACATTTCTAAGCATTGTCCAGCCTTTCTTTTTTCAAGTAACTTCAGGTTCCTGTCTCCTCCTCCCTAAAAAGCAACTATTTTGAAGGTGTGATTGAGCACGAGGGTTAGACTAGATGATGTCAGAACAATTTTGTGATCCTGTGATTCCATGGGATACTCTGACCAAGAAGTGATATTTGCATTCTGCTCTGTTAGAGAATCACTGGCATGCAGATCTCTTCTCCAACTAGGTTTCTCAGTCAGTCTTTGAAAACACCCACCTCCTAATCATATGCAATCTCTTGAAACAATTATTCTGTTGCATCAGCAAATTCTATTATTTGCAGGAGGATCCAATTACTTAAAAAGAGAAAATTGTGCTAAAGAATCCCCTGATGAGAACAAAGCCTCCTCTCTTTGTGAGAAGCATGCACAGAGAGCAGAGCCACACTGTGATTAGGGTCATTAGGGGCAGTCAACATGGCT
>NW_010163563.1:0-4265 GCF_000695765.1 Mesitornis unicolor
AAAAGAATTATCTACATAAATATATAGAGATATAATATTTCTTTTTTAAATAATGCTCCCACAGATGCAATATATATAAATATGTCTCCATATGCTGTATAAATACACGAGCTATAATGAGGTTGATAAGCTGCTCTGTTTTAGTGATACCGTCTGGCAATGCAGGGGTTCTGATAAACAGCCTGCCCCCACCCAGTTTTAAATTTCAAACCACTTGAAATACTTAACTGTAATGTAGAAAAGATGCACAAAACCTCCAAGTCTTTTACACCAGCCCATGACACCAGCAGAGCTTTCTAGAATATTTTCTAACTATATTTTAAGCACATTATCTGATTTTCCTACTAGGATGCTGCTCAACAGATCTAAGAATACTAATTCTGGTGGTTCACATATTAGACATGACATGACATGATATAATATTACTAGATTTCAGATATTAGATATGGCAGAGAGGTGGAACTAGATGATCTTTAATTGCCTTCCAACTCAAACTATTCTATGATATTGTAGTATAAATACATAATATATTATGATATATTATATTCCATATTATGAATGTTCATCATCTGGGGAAACTTGGAACAAGGGAATGGCAAACAAAGCCCCTCCAGATGCTGCTTCAGTGCCCAGAGAGTGGAAGGACTCAAGCCAACACTTTGGGGGACCGATGATGACCACGGTTATGTTCTACTTCAATCCAGCAGTTTGAAATCTTCCTGTCCTAAGGATAATCTTTAAACAATTCTGAGCATCCATATTTTTTAAAAAAATATGAGTTACATACTCTAAGAATCCATTTAAAAAAAAAAAGAGAGCTACATACAATGGCGCTTTGCCAAATAATAAATCAATAACTTGTGGAGCTTGTTATTTCTCCACGTGTCATCTGGCACACAGCTGACAGCAGCATTTTTTGGAGGGTATCCGCTCTCCCATCTCCAACAAAAATAGAAATTTGAACTAAGTCTCCCAGTCCGCAACAGTTGACTTCTGATGGTTGCCTTTTGTCTTCGGTGGCGAGAAAGAGAAAATACGTCCATGTCTAACTGGAGAGATGAGACGCGAACAAAACCCTCACTGGAGGGAAGGGAAAAAGTGCTCTAGGCAATAGGAGAGAGACCCTTCCTCATTATTTAATTTTAATTTATTTATTATGGTTTTTAATTATTCTAATTAATTTAAAGTTAATTATTTTAATTAATATTTTTATTTTTTCCAGTTTTAGTTTCTCTAAAAGACATGCATGGCTGCTGGGAGATGGAGCAGCATGGCATGAGAAATCCTCCATATTCAAGATGCTTTAAACTATCGCAGGCATCACAGCCACCTCATGGACTAAATAAACCACTGATCCCCATGTCCTCCAACAAACCAGTGCTTTATTTCTTCATTCGCTCCCCCCGCCATGAACACGTTATAACATCCATTATTTAGTCCAGACTGTCTTCTCCACCTATTACACAGGGATAATAAAACCCATATAACTCTGTAAATATTTATGGAGCTTTAGATGGCTGAGCAAACATTTCATAGGACACGCTGTCTTTATGAAATTAAGTTTTTTCGATGTGAGGAGGCTGAGGATTGCTGGCTGGGACATCAAGTTCACCAGGGACCACACCAGAAAACAGCCTTTACTCAACACCTGAGCTCATGCCAGTTGATTGTGCTCCAAATAGTATTTTTTTTCAGTCTCAACCTTGGTTATTAATCAATTTTTTAAACAATAACAGGATGTCCTCGAAACTGAGGTCTAGCAGGTAAAGAAAACTAGAAAATGGGGTAGAAATAGAACCTAAACAGCAATGCCTATAGAATGGAAAGCTATGGGATGACGTCTCAATTTTTGCAAAGCATCAGCTGAAACAGGTGAAGGTGGGCGGAGGTGGGGGTAACTGAAAAACTGAGCATTGGATGAGCCTGAGCAGGGCTGGGAGAAGATCGGTGAGGTCAAACATGACAAAAAGTTTGGAGAGTGGGAACATATTAAGAAATTGTATTCCCGGCCCTCAAACTGCCAAAGATCTGGAAACTTGGAGGAAACTCCTATCATGGGTGTTACATTACTGGTGACTTCCAAATCACATCTTCATACACAGCAATTATTTTGTGCAATTCCCCACACTGAAAAATAAAATAAAATTTAAAAAGGCAAGTTGCAATGCAAAACTGCTGGTTTGCTGTCCCAGAAGCACCTGGGTGTTATCAGAACTTCACAGCAGCTCTGGGTTTATTTGTTCTGCAGTGGCGGCCACTTGAGGAGGAAACAGGGATGGAGCAGCCACTGGGGAACAGAGCCACTGCCAAGGTGTGATGCTCCAGTAGCACCTAAATTGTCCAAGAGCTATGGGGAAATCTCCCCTGAAGTCTCCAGCCCAAAGGACGGATGAGACCATGCCATCTGGAAGAGCTAAACATGTCCACGCTTTGCATGGAGCCTGGTGAAGGTCACTCCATCCTCCTGCTGCCCAGAGCAAGCACTGCAATCAGGCAGCAGTTGCAGCCACCAGCTACAAGCCCTCATTCCACCTCCACCTCATAAACCTGAGAGACATACAGGGAGGAGAAAACCACCCTTGTTACGTGATGGGGCAGGCTGTATTTTAAGTTATGGTTCCTGCAATAGGAATCTTTCTAGATTAATAAATACATCACTATTGGTCCAAGTCCAAGAGTTTGCCTATGGAGACAGACCAGGATTTATGAGCCTGGGCTTTACCATCCAGTTAGGGCTTGGGTCTCTTGTACTCTTCCATCATCTCCTAAAACATATTCCCACGTATCGTGAATCATCACTAAATCTTAGTGATCCAGAACAGACAGCTTCAAAACTAAAGTGGTAAAAAACCATCAATAACTGTCTTTATCATGGCATAGTTTGGGTTGAAAGGGATCTTTTAAGATCATCTAGTCCTACCCACCCAGCAATGAGCAGGGATAGCTTCAACTAGATCAGATTGCTCAGAGCCCCATCCAAACTGACCGTGAATGTTTCCAGGAGTGGGACATCTACCACCTCTCTGGGCAACCTGTGCCACTGTTTCAGCACTCTCATTGTAAAAAATTTCTTCCTGATATTTAGTCTAGGGCTAAACTCATATCTATCCAAGCCAAAACTCTAACATTTACCATGTTTTGCCACCTTCTCCTATTTTACCATACACAGTGAGCAAAGATGTGTTATCGATATTGTCATGGTTGGCTCAAAGACAGGAGTTTGCTGCTGCAAAGACCTTTGCAGACTCTCGAGATGCAGCACAACAGCAACCATATTTATAGGATGCTTCGGGTTGAAGCCAGACTGCCCAAGGATGCCTCGACTGGTGGTTTGCAAATCGCTGGAAATAGCACTGTCTTCAGACAGAAGGTTTAAAAAAAGATCTGCAAGGCGCACTGTATTTGATTTCACCGAGAGAAAAAAAAGAAAGAAAAAGAGAAAAGAGAAAAGAGAAAAGAGAAAAGAGAAAAGAGAAAAGAGAAAAGGAAAAGGAAAGGGAAAAAAGGAAAAAAGGAAAAAAGGAAAAAAGGAAAAAAGGAAAAAAGGAAAAGAAAAAGAAAAAGAAAAAGAAAAAGAAAAAGAAAAAGAAAAAGAAAAAGAAAAAGAAAAAGAAAAAGAAAAAGAAAAAGAAAAAGAAAAAGAAAAAGAAAGAAAAAAAAACAAAAACAAAAAAGCAAAGAAAAAGAAAACAAAAATGAAAACGAAAAAGAAAACGAAAAAGAAAAAAGAGGGAAAAGGAAAAGGAAAAGGAAAAGGAAAAGGAAAAGGAAAAGGAAAAGGAAAAGGGAAAATTAAAAAAAAAAGGAAAAAGAAAGAGAAAAAAAGGAAAAAGAAAAAGAGGGGGAAAAAAGGGTTAAAATGACCCCAACGGCTCTGTTAGATGCCTTTGTGGTAGGTATTTTGGGTTTCCATATCATCAGCAGTATGGCACAGCAACAATTACGTCATGGCTAAATTCTGCCCTTGCACACAAATTCTACTACTATTTTCAGGAAAATCCTTAAAGAATACCTAAATCTGTCATTTCTTTTAGCAGAAGTGTCCAAATATCTCAGCAATCTGTCTTCAGTCTCCTGCAAGCTTTGGAGACACAAGAAGCCTATCTCTGGACACAGAGGAGGACCCCTCCACTTCAGGTACCCATCACCAATAAACCCACTTGTTTTTCAGTCATCGAGATATCAAATAAACCCTTGGAAAGCCACAAATATCTCAGATGAGTTCACAACTCAAGGTACTATCAGCAAGTTTGCTGATGACACCA
>NW_010163564.1:0-1063 GCF_000695765.1 Mesitornis unicolor
TTTCCTGAACTGCCAGGACGTTTCAATGCGCTGTCTACACCCGCTCCTTGTACTCCAGCCATTTGCAAACCCTTGCCTCCATCACCAAAACTGGTGCCTCGGGGCTGATATTCTCCCCCAGCTTTTCGTGGACCAAATTGAAGCCCTGGTTCCCGGTGATCCCAGTAAGCGAGGGCCAAGAGATGTGGTTTAGGTGAAGGCCCAGTGGGGCACAGCGGGCAGATCCTGCAGACCATGGGGCTTCTTGGCCAAGGGAACATCACCAACATCTCACCGGTGATGGGGAAGCACGTGAGAATCCCTCCCGCGTGAGTTATCCCGGCTGCTCCCTGCCCCGCAGCCCCGGCCGGAGGAGGAGGAAACGCACGTGAGGAAAACCCGCACGTCAGACGGAAAACGGGAACGCCGGGAATTTGTTATTGGCAAAGGGAGAGAAAAATAATCCGTGGAGGGACGGGTGGGCAGCAAACGTGGAGATGTGGCCTGGCCCGGTCCCTGCCCTCACGTGTTGGGGAGGATGTGGGGAGAGACACCCACGGGTGCTTCCCCACGGGCTTTGGTTGAAACACTTTTCCCTATGAAGTAGTCACGGATAAAATGGTTTTGCTTTTTTTCTGGCACAGCAGCAGGTGATGGGGCCAGGGCTGCTGGGTTTCACTGTTTTCTCCTCAATTTAAGAAGAAGTTGAACAAACCACAGCAACGGCACCGCATCGGCTGCCCCGATGGCTGCGCACACACCACTGCTCCTGTCCCGACTGGAAAACTCCGTGTTTTTGGAAAATCTCAGCAGCTTCTGTGCCCTTCTAAGACAGACACCACCACTGCGGCAGAGCCCTCTGGCCCAGCACAGATTTGGAGCCATTTCCTTTATTTCTGCTCAAAGACCAGGAGAAAAAAAGAAAAAGAGATCCCAGAGCTCTCTCTTGTGGGAAACAAAGCCAGGGCTCGCTCTCTGAGGTGCCTGAGATTTGTGCCTCCTCTGTGCCAGGCTTTGCTCGGGGAAAGCGTTGGAGTTGTTGCTCAGCAGCTCCAGTTCACAGAATCTCAGGAGTTGAAAGGGA
>NW_010163565.1:0-258 GCF_000695765.1 Mesitornis unicolor
AGAAGATGCCTGTTGTGCCAAGTGCTGTGCTAGAAGACTGTGATCTGAGCACAGGATCTGCTTTTCAGGTAAAACCAGTCAGGAAAACTGCTGCGCCACAAAATGTGCAAGACTTCAGGGCTTGATTCTCAACCTTAACCTAAAACTGGGCTCTGCTGAGCAGCTCAGCGCCTGACTCTCAAAATAATTCAGGCTGGGAAGGGAGGGACCTCTGGCCGTCACCCAGAACGACCGCTGGCCCTAGATTCCGCCATGCCG
>NW_010163565.1:574-1140 GCF_000695765.1 Mesitornis unicolor
GTTGGGTATCTCAGGAGCTTGTGGCTGCTTCTTCCGGGCACGAGAGTGTTGTGACTATGGAGAGGAGGGACGGGAAGGGGTCACTCAGCACCAGTGACTCTCCTCAGTCTCCCACAGTTGCACTCCCACAGCTCGGCATCCTCAGCCCATCACCGCAAGCGCTCCCTTTGACTTGAAGCCCGGAATTCTCTCCTGCTCTCCTGCCCCTCGTTTCCTGGGTTCACTTCAGCCGTGAGGCAGGAAGAAAAGCACAGAGCCAGCTCTCTGTGTTGAACACCAGCGATCTCACCTTCCAAAATGCTCCGTAGCAACCCATTCTTTTTCAGACACAGCCACACCACGTAACGGGCTGTACAGTCCTCTGAGACCCAGGACAAACCGTTACTGCAGCACTAAGGCACTGTCTCACAGCACTACAATCCTGCTCGATAGGGCTTTCTGGACTGGCATTTCTGGGACTACTGGCTGCTGTGGGAATGGCAACTGGGCAAAACACTGTCGGGCAAACTTACAGCGCCCCTTTAAACCCTCAGGTAGCAAAATCCTGTTTTCCAGTGCTTTGGGGA
>NW_010163566.1:0-13967 GCF_000695765.1 Mesitornis unicolor
CGGCCTTGAGGGTACGGAGTTGGCTGCACACCGGAGGAGTGGGCTTTGTTATTTCCAGCAAAACTTTCCACGCCCCACATCTGAAACAGGTCACCCTGAGGTGCTTAGTAAACCCGCAGGGGAAAATAAATAAAATTCTAGGGGAAAAACGAGTTAAGGAGTAGAGGGGCTGCACGCCTTCAAGGGCACCGCTGCACTGGGGACTCCTCTCTGGGTTACTCCAGTTCACGTTACAGAGACCCCTGTAAAAAACCTGGGCATGAGCCCCGCTGGTAGGGCAGTAAACCCTTTGCCCACCTACACAAGACCTTGCGGAAAGAAACTGAATTCAAAATAAGGTAAAGTGAACCTTGGTAGGTTGGTGTCTGGTATGGGTGCAGGCATTTGAGGAGCACAGTTTTGTACAGGGTTTTTTTTTCTGTATTCATGGAGCTGCTGGGCACATTTCTTGGCAGAGTACAGTTTTTTGACATTATTTGGGTGGAAATACACTGCCAGAGCAGGAGCAACACCTGCAGCTGGCAAAAGTGCCCCATATAGGGAAGACCTTCACATGTGGGTCTCTCTGCTTAGCTTCAACCTTTCACCAAACCCAAAATACTTAAGTTTCCTCTTTCAGTTATTGTTAGGAATTGGAGAGGCAAAGCCACTCCTCATGATAGCACGGTGGAGAAATCTGCCATGAAGCTGCTTGCTTGTTTGACTTAGCCAGAAGCAGCTAATTGTCTGCTCTGAAAATGTTCAAAAACATTAAGGGGATAATTGTGGCTACAATTAAATCAGTGACAAATCTGACTTGGTAGGTGACACACGCGACTTTATGCAGTGGAGTGTATAACAGGCCCTTAGCAGCACCCTGTCAGTCCTGCCAAAAATATTTCAGGCCTAATAACAGAGCACGGTGTTGTTCTGCTTTTCTGATAAACTACTTTTTGAAGATGCAATTATCAAGACAACACAGCAATGTCCAAACAAAAGCTTTTCGTCGTTACTGACTGTGAAGACATCCATTTTTCACTTCACTCTGAGCTATGCAGGTAACTACTGCATCACACCCGTCGCCCTGAAAGTGGGTTGCACATTATGACTAAAGGTCCAGCTTTATCAGTACTGCTATTTTTCAGTAAGTGCTTAAAAAACTTTCAGTGTATCTTTGGTCTTCCATCACTACGTTTACATGCCATTATGTATTTTACTGTCAGAATATTTCAGGTTTTTTGGTTTTGTTTTTGTTTATTCCCTCAAAATATGGGAGACCAATGGAAGGACAATTTAAAAATTTTTATTACTGACATCAGCACTAAGAAAGGAAAGAGGTATAATGATTGAGTTGTTTTAGTTTCATTTTTCTCTTAATTTGAAACAGAAAAAAATAAGCAGTGTTAATTAAAAAAATACCAGTATATATAAATTCTACTTTGATTTGGAAAACATCTGATAATCAGCTTCTTGTATGGGTTATTTTATTTCTTATTCACCGAACTGATCCAGGAAGTTAAACCTGAATTAGAAAGAAGACTTGGTGCTGGAGTTAATGTCAGCTTCCTGAAGTGTTTCTATTTCTAGTTTTATATGCAAGTCTGCATAAGAAGAATTAAGACAGTGTAAAAAGAGACAGCATTGATAACTACTAGGAACCTTTTGGTGAAGGGAGAGCCTACATGGTGGTTAATGTTTTACACTGTGTAGGATTTGGGGTAGCACAGAGTGAAGAGGAAAAGCACAACCCAGTCTTCTGTGTGGGGCATGATACTAGGGGAGCACGGAGGGCGCATTCTCAGAAGAGCAGGAGTACCAGAGTGGCAGAAAAAAGATGGAGGCATCTGGAGGATGCCTAAGAGATACTGCTGTGGCATCAACCGACCCCTAGTCGTGAGCCTCCAAACTCACAAGTGTAGGGTACACAGTCGAAACATAAGCGTATCAGTGGTTTGGAAAATTGGAAGTCTAATTGTAGAATTGGAAAATTAGGGGAAAATTGCACTTATGTGAAAAATACTCTCTCAGAATAATAGTAAAAAGTATTTGAATGATGTTATCACTGTTGTTTTTCAGTTCTTAGGAATTCTTTCTAAAATTAACAAAGTGTTTTTAAATACAAAGCAGTTTTAATTTATCTAAATTATTTCAAAACTTGCATTATTAATATTAGGCATACTTTATTACTATGGCTTTATGCTGTACAGTTGCTATATTACTCTCTTTTAAAAGTTAATATTGTTGCTCTGTATTTTCAATATTTTAATTATTTTCTGGTATTTTAGAAATATGTCAACACAGGAAAACATCCAACTCCATCCTTCAATGCACAGGCTACTTTCATATCTAGGTGTACAAACTATTATTGAAAAACAGGAAATAGAGAAGTATTGAATTTTTAAAATAAGTACTTCTATATGAAAATAGGCCAAGATATAAAATACTTTTTTCCTTCTTAAAGAAGTAACTTAGAAGTTTAGTTTCAATAAGCAAGTAAACAGCATTTACCAGACGCCAAGTTTTTCCAGGAACAAAAATGAAAGACGGCTCGAGGAAGAGGCTTTATGTTTACAGGACACGCAGGTACATACCTCAGAATACGTGGTGAGAGTCAGTTGCCAGCAACGGACTCCGAATGCCAAGTGATAGAAGGAGGCTCTGCTCCCGAGCACTGCATGGAGATACTGGGAGGTGATGGAGCAGGCGATTATAGCAGGACCAGTTCTGTCAGGCCGGGAACTGATGACCCAGTGTTGTGTCATGCCAAGAAAAACACCTGTGCTCAATACAGTACAGGAAGAGTCAAGGAGCAAATGAGGATGAACATAAATCTTGTCATTGTTCCCGAGGCATAAGAGCAGAACGGGCAACAAGGATGCGTACACTTCCTCCAAGGGGATAAGACAAAAAATGACCCGTGTCCTGACGGGGACAATGGAGTTTGAGCATCTGGGAAAAATCATTTTGAGCAGCTGGACTTACTGTCTGGAATGTAGAAAACGGGCAAACGATCCTCTGTGTTTTAGTTAGTTTCTAAAATAAAAGCCACTTCGGGGCAGACTAGAACAGGTTTTTTTGACATTTCTGCAAATTTCAGCACCCAGCACTTTTCATGAATATATTTAGAAACCAGAGTCTTGATTCACAGACCAGGAGGAGGAATAACCCCAGCCCTTTCCAGTACTTGGGTGGCTGGAACATTCACTGAGGATGTAGGAAAACCAGTTCACATCCCCGCTCTGCCCAAGGGGATCTGAACCCACATCTTCACTACGAGATTATACGAAGTGGAAGTGTTCTTCCTTCCTGAGGGAAGGGTGACAGCAGCCTGTATTTTTAGTCTTTCTCCTCAGGGAAACTGTGGAAGAAAAGTAAGATAAAAACTTTCTGAGCTGTGCAAATCAACAGTGCTCTGCTTCTATCTCTGTTTCAGTGGTACTTTAGACAATCAAGTCCCCTCAGCCTCTTCATCCCTTCTATCTTATAGGTGCTGGTTGTTTGAAAAAATGACACAGCATCAAAGAGAAGAAACCTTTCTAGGCAACACTCTCTCCAGTGTGATGACATCATCATAAGAGTTGCTAATGCAATGTAATCTGCAAAAATATTACCAAAAGCATGTAATGATTCTAATGGAATACTGAAACACTGTGGTAATTTTAAAGGAATAAAAGGTTCTTTGTTAGATGTGGAGCTGTTTTTACTACATGCATCCAAAGGGAAAACAAACACACAGCAATAGCATATTTGGTTTGAATTTAAGATTTTTCTTCTTTATTAATTGTGGAGTCCTATAAGCCACAAAAATAAGCTTATTTGATTTAAAAAGTAGGAGTCATGTCCCTGAATTTGCACTGAGGCAAATTATTAAGAGCTAGTCCATTATTACATTTCTCCAGAATACACACTTTAGTAATTTAGCAATTAAAATTACATAGTAATTAAAACTGCTGCCCCATAACAATAATTTTAAAACTACAGATCCTGAATTCCATTCCTGGTTGACACCTCTAAAAGTCAGTTTACATCAACAGTCCCATTACTTACTCCTCTGTGTATTTTAGTGGAAACTAGGCTTGATATTGACTTCAGTTTTCCTCTGAAGTCCCAACATTTACAGAAATAAACATTTTGCCTCTGGAAAACAGAGAATTCTTCTACTGAAGGACCAATTAAAGTTGCCCTTCAAGTAGGCAGAGACACCCAGCTCAGAGAAGAAGGCTGAAAAGTCCTTTACACATGGGAGCTCCTAGTGGAGCCTAATTATGTATCCTCAAGACCACGAGACTTAGATAATGGTAAGAGATTTTAGCCATTGAAATTGTCTTGTGTTTGTTAGCTTGTGTTGCAATAAGACACAAATAATTCTATAAGTAGTGGACATTTCTGATAATTTCTGATAACCAATACATTCACCACCTCCACTGTGGCCAGCAGATACCAACTGTGTCGGTCCATGGAAAGGAGCAGTTTCTTTTGACACAGGAAGGAAAAGTTAAGAATTTGTTAATCCCTTCAGTCTGTCACTGGTTTAATAGTAAAGTGGGTATTAAATTCTGTGGAACTACTGAAATGTTTACTGAAAACCAGCAAAGTACTTGATACCTGAGTTATTCTGAATTTTATGTGCATCTGTAGAAAGTAAAACGATCCTTTAATGCTGAGAACAGATAATGCAATATTCAAATAAATGCTGTACTTCATTGTACATCTTCTTTGCAACATAAGCATCGCAAACATCCTTAATACTCTATTAACAAAGATCATTAAATATAAACATAACTTATTGAAAAGTAATCCCAAATTCCCTTTAAAAATCTGGGTTTTTTTCATTTATTTTAGTCTGAGCACATTTCCCTGTTATTTGGAATGTATGAATTATTAAATGAAAGAGTCAATATAATGATTGCTTCAACAAAGACTGCTAGCTACTCCTTCTAGCTACTCCTAGATTGAGTTTTTTCTCAGCTGATTTCTTGCTGCCATAAAAGATTAACTCATAAAATCACTTTGATTTAGCAAGAGATGTCAAAACATCCAGCAGGTCTAACTGGTTTTCTTCCAATGTCAGTCAAAATAGTATGTGGTTTTAGCACTGATTCATGTTTCTGTCAGATGCTGTGCATAAAATTGCTGAGTAATCAATTCAGACACAGTACCTTTAAGAAAATTAAGGAAAGCTTTTATGCTTGATTATTTGTGCATCTGTGGAACTTGATATCCTTAAAGATGTTCTCAATTCTTGGGATTCAAATTCCAATCTTCCTGGATGGGTCATGTACAATTCCAAATATGTATAATTCCAGTTCAGCTCAATAGCAGTGCAGCTGTACATTAGGTCATTTCCAACTTGGGAAATACTACAGTATCCCTGTAATCTTGTATTGCAGGTATGATAGCCTGACTCATAAACTAAGATGACCTCACAGTCTGATTGGAGATGTGGGTGCTAAAAAGCACCCAAAGAAGGTCTAAGCTGCATGTGGAATTTTGAGACAAAGAAAAAAAAATCAATGTAGAATTATCTGTTTCTCTGATGCTGTGGATACATCAGGGTATGCCGTGCCATTTCATTTTTCTTTTTCTTTCCCCTCCTAAGTCCTGAGAGGGTGTGGGAGAAGATATTTTGGGTATCATTAGATATGACCTATAAAGGAATACATTTCTAGTATGCATAAACTATTCTTGTCTATTCCAAAGATTGCCCAACTCCTTTTAATCTCTCCTGCCTCTTGAATACTGTCTTGTGGTTTATTTGGGACTCACTGAAGTTTGAGTCAAGTTTTCAGTTAAGAAGATGAGAGAACAACAACAAAGTCTATTCATACAACATCAAACAGAGCTCTATCATTGGGACAACATATTGCAGGCTGTATAATATAGTTCAGGAAAAGCAAGGAGTGCCAAAGCTCTTACCTACCCTGCACACACAGTATTTGGCTTGTGCATGGTTCATGTTTTAGGTTTGGGTAAGTCTGGCCTCAGTGACGCCAATGCCTAAGATATTATCAATAAAATTAAAAGGGTTAGTACTTTCTTCATCTGTTTGAGGGATCAAGACTTAGGAGCCTAAAGAATGGTGGTAGGACAAATGAAACCATGAGTATTAATGCCATTTCAGAATGTTTGGCAGTAAGTACACAAAGGTTTGCAATAGTTTTCCCATATGAGCACCACAGATAAAGATTATCTACTCTTAGAAGAATGGTTTCCTTTTCTTCTCCAGAACATCTAATAAAACAACTGTGACACAAATACCATGAAGGGAGCATTCTCCACACTACATTTTAAAAAAAATTTATCTCCTATTTCTATGGATTAAAAATGATCTGATAGCAGCTGCCCCGAGGTATCAATGAGACTACAGTCTGCAGAAGAAGAGAGCAGTTCTGAAATGCTTATTTAAAGATAGGTGAAGATGTGATAAAATTAAATAGCCGTTTCAATTTGTTGAGGATACACTGATAAACTGTTATGTTCAAAAACTGGGAAACAGAACAGAGAGGTACTGTAACACCTAGTGGAGACATACATTTCATACTGATATTCAGATTTTAGTTAAGACTTGAAGTCTTTCAGGTTTCTGGCTAATAGAAATGTCTATAACCTCTCTACGTGTAAGAGGGTTCTTGTACACTTACTGTCTTGCTAACTCCTAGAAAAACTTTAGATTAATAAGCTTTCATTATTGAGTGCTATAATTATGCTTGGAATGTTAAGTCTTGTTAAAATAATGAATTCTCACATGCTGAAAACATTTCAATAATATTTTCATTAAAATAAGTTTGAGCTACACATAACAGAAATCATTGCATTAAATGCAACCTAAAAAACATAAAATTGTGAAACAGCAAGAAAATACACATTACCTTCAAACACCCTTCTTTCAATTCCTGTTGGAGCCTTCATGCACGGGGGCCACAGCAGCACCTTGTTCCAGTCCCACACAGGATGAGGGGCTGTCATGCAGAGTTTTGTGCTGTTCTGCTGTGCTTTCCCTCCCACAGCAGGTCCTGTATGGCTCCCACCATCTTCTCCACCTGAGCCCTGTGTCTTGCCTGTGCTTCAGCCCCCTCAGATCCCTCCAAGTCCCCAGTCTGACTTCTGGTGCCCACTCCCATCTCGTTTTCCTGCTTTCCTGTCGGATTTCCACAAGTCCCATCACTTTGTCACTGGGCACAACTTGAGTCTCACTAAAAGCAGTAGAGGGTGGTGCCTGTGTTGAAGCTTGGCCTTGCAGAGAAAATGGAGGTGAAAAGGCTGCTGTGAAACCATTTGTCCAAAATGGAAGGTGTCAGCCATGTTGAGGAAGGAGGAAACACGTGAGGAAGGGCTATGATCTGCCTTATGGCAAGGTTCAAACTGCTGCTGCTGGAGATTTGGGAGTGCTGAAAACAAGAATGTCTCATTTATCCTGGGAGGATGGGTTTGTGTGGAAATACAGGCTGAGAGCCACATGCAGCAAACTGTGGATGAGACACACATGTGCGCGCACACACAAATTTATGGTAGCCACCACAAAGCATGACTCTTTGAAGCTGCCCCTTCTCCTTGGGCAGCTTCAAAGCATTTCAGGGCATGACTGTAATCTTACTGCCATCCTAACAGGAGGGGTAAGAAGCATTTCCAAGCCACACAGCAGCCTGCACCTTCATCTGGCTTTGGCAGATTCCCAGCTGTATGATCTGAACGGCTCCGTAATTAGAACCACGAGATACTTTTCAGCCCCTACAGGTGCCTTGTGTTTTTCATTAATAAAAAAAAAAAAGGAAGAGGGGAAGAGCTAACTGCAAATATGTAATTTCTTCAGAATTGTGTTTGCCAAGTAGAACCCATGGCCCTGCAGAAAATCTAATTCTGCTTTTCAGAAGCAGCTAAATTTTGCTGGAGACACAGTATTCAAGTGCTCACACTTGCCATTTTGACTTGTTCCTTGAAACACATCTCGTGTAGATACTCTGTCAGAAAAGTTATCAAACCAGTGCAAACACTCTGTACAGATGTTGATGGCTTCATTGCAGAGAAATGACATTAAAAATACTTTTATAATGAAAATGTCTATTTAGGCTACTCTTCTACACTGGTCACCAAGGAAAATAGATAATTTTGGAAGGTGTAATGACAACATACTACAAAATGGGGAAAATTATAACATAGGAGGTAATATAAGAACAGTGTAAGAACCAGAGGCAGAGCTCTGGCTTGCTGGGACATGAAAGGTAGATTTTTGCTGAATGACGTCTTTGAATCCAGGTGAAATGGTTCCCAGTAGTAACATAATTTCATATTCTAAAGGTATAATATTTGTCTCTCTTGGAGCCTGACGTGATCAGCAAAGTGCAGCATAAGACTTATCACACAGCCTAGCAGGTACTTGAAACATTGCTGTCCTTGCCTGTTCAGAAGGTAGAATGGTCTCCTGGAGGCTTTTCTACATAAATAGAAACAGCTTTTTCTTAGGAGACATAGAAATAATTCTGAAGCGTCAAAAGAAGTAATTGTGGCCAATTTTCTTATATAACTCATGACCTTTCAAGCTCTATTTTTACTCATAATGGTGAATTTTATCCATAATTACTTAAAGGTCCCTGAACCAGAACTAAAATAATGACCAAACATTATTTTAAAATTTTTAAAATTTATTTTAAAAATAATTTTGAAGCTTGCATTTTCATTAACTTTTTTTTCTGTGTTTGTTCTGAACAATACTAAAACCTGTGTGAAAAGGTAGGATGAAATTTTTGCTTAAAAGTATTTCAGGTTGTACTTCCCTTTGGTAAAAGGCCACCTCCATTCCTTTACCACTCTGGCTGAAGTCTAAAGACACAGTTGTCGGAGGGTTGTCCAGGTGTGGAGTTGTTTTTACACACTTGCTATTTCAAAGGAAGTTGCCTGTAAACCCAATTGGGTGGGACAAACAGAATTCTGTTAATCTGTGAAGGCTCATTTATGAGGGAAGCAGCACAAATTAGATGGTATGGAAAGCACTGGGTTTTTTGGTATGGACACTGGTTACATTTAAATCATGTTTGGTGAGGACTCCTGAGGGCACTCAGGACTTCACCCTGTTCCCAGATCCAGCACAGGACAACCTATGAATCCCTGCTGAGAGATTTTTTCAGGCTACCTACAAATCTCATTTGTTCTATGGCCTTAATATTGCTTAGGATGCCTAGGATTACTTAGGACGAGGGTGCATTCTTGGTCATGTTTTATGCCTGATGGTTTTCCTTAATTTTAGTCTGTAATTTGTGGCAGCCCAGCAGCTGCTTCTTGAACTGGCCTTACAATGGGGGCAGAAACCTCTGAAGAAGGGGCACACATCCAGCGGTGAACAGCAGCGTCTGTAGCCACCCCAGTGTAACCTGCTGGAGCTTGCTAAGAGAAGCAAGACAAATGGCTATTGTACTTTAAATTCATACCTGGCTTCTTTGTTTTGCAATAGCTTCTTCATGCATATGAACAAGCATGGGACCCTGGCCAGTTTTCTTAGCTGGAGGAACCTTTTGCTCCCAGGCATTGAATGGGTCTGCCTACATTAGCAGTTAAGAGCACTACATAAATGTTTCTATGATGTGAATCACCCTTGCCTATGAATCTCCCATGCTTGATGCTAAGTTACATCACTTAAGGCCTTTGGAGGACAGGAACTGGATTTCTTCCTGAAGTTGGAAATTGCACACCAGGTAATGGGAACATGTAATCTTTGGGCTGTTGAGAAAGAATACAGAGGTTGATCCTGTTATTATTTTGAATTGTACTCCAGCTCAATTTCCTCTTATCTTGAATAAAAGAAATACCAACACAAAGGTGAGTTTTTAATGCTCTCCATTGCTGAGACTTCTATAATTTCCTTTTTGCAATCTGAGCAACTTGATGAGATTTTTCAAACTGTAAAAAGAGGGGCTTTCCAAAATGCCTGTGCTATTGGTGTAGTGTAAGAGACTTCCAGCAGAATTACCTAATGCTCAGTGAGTCATGTTTTTAATGGAAAGTTGCATTAAATAAATTATCTTCTACATTCTCTCCACTCTGGAGTGTGTGCTTAGTGACTATAATAATTGCTGTCCTGATATTTGAGTTACCAGGTCACCTGCGAATGTTTCTGAGATTCCTCTTCCTATAGAACCCGGCATCTAAATGAAGGCGACAAGCAAGTGGCTATAGTTTGAAGTTCTCTTTTGCTATTGGGGATTGCTGAATACACATGTCCTTGCTGGGTCTCAGAGATGACTGACATAAGCAGCTGCCACTTCTGACAGCAGTTGCTTATCAGGTCTAAATTTGAATATCTTAAACTTAGTGGCAAGGCTTAGGTCAATATGCTTAGTAAGGGATTTGTGATTACTATTACTCTGCATATAGTCTTTTGACAGTAGTTTTACAAATAGTTGGCTGCAGACTAATGTAATCTGTTTTTCCTCTAACACAAAACTGGTAATGGCCATTGGATCATATGTTGGCATCTGGTGTGTAAATAAGCAAATCTTGATTGATAAATGGGCAAAATAAATGCATAGTTTTGGAACAGGCCGCAATTCTGATTGCAGGAATAGTAGTCAGTGTGCTCAGAGGAAGTATTTTCTCACTTCATTCCTTCACTGTTTCTTGTGTAATTTCACAATTTCACATAAGTAGAAGTCTAGTAAATTTCTTTCTAAACATACTTGTAGAGTTGAGTCCCTAATAAGAAGACCAGAAGAGATTGCAGCCAAAGAGATTTGTAAGCTGAATAAAGCCAGATATAAAGAACCAATTTTTTAATCTTATATATAAATTAATTGGCACATTGCTCTATTTTTAACATTCATTTAATAGTTTCAAATGTGGTCATAAGTACCACAGGAGCAACTTGCAAGCCTCAAAATTGGCATGTCAGCCAATGTGCAAGACCTCATATTCAGGATGATATGGTGGGGAGAATTCCTGATGCACTGGAAGTATTCTCTGGTTTTGGCCTCACTGAAGGATGATCCCCTGCCATCCTACTGTGACCTTCCCTGTCTCTACCACCTCCTATGCCAGCACAGCAAACACAGTTTACCCAGCTCTGTCCAGCGTGGAGGTTACCAGCATGGAAAGGAAGCATCATGTTATAATTAATGAAATTTGGACATCAATGCAAGGAAGCATGAGGCAAAGACCCATTACGTGAAGGTCACACGCAACCTATGAAATCTGACAGATCTGCGAATAAATTGAGGTTTACAGCTGAAGCAGGATTAGGGGAAACTGGGCTCTAGTTACACTACAAGCCCTAGATCAAGTGCAGTTCCCCTCTTCAGTACTGTCCTTTGAGGTTATTTCCAGGAAAAAGAAAATCAGATCATTAATTGTATCTGGTTCTGGCATTGAAGAATTTCTTAACAAAGTGCAAGACTAACTGTTTTAAAGAATATATTCTCAAAGAAAATAAGATATTGATGCAAATGCATAATCTCACAAGTCATAGGTAAATTGGCCTGTAGTATCTATGCTTCAGGCTAGTGCTGAGCAGAATATCATTTTTAAAAAAGGAGATTTCTTTAAGGGTGAGCAGGGAGAAATTGGGTCCAGTTCCATCGCCTTTTATAACACAGGAGAATTGAGTTATCTATCTGTTTCTTGTCAAGTCACACACTTCCTGTAGTCACTTGTGCACAGTTTACGTGCTAAGAAAAAGAATGACTCTGCATTATATAGGGCGTTAGACCTACTATCTCAGAGGACCATTTATTCAAGTCCTCAGGTTTCTCTTGCCAGCTGGTTTCAATGTGAAAGTGAAATAAAGACACTCATCCATCAGCTATTTTGGCACAGGTTAGCCTCAGCTAGTGCATTTAATCCCCAGAACACCCTTCAAAATTAACTAAGGGGCCTAACTAGCACTGCAAGTTTTGAGCCAGCCATCTTTGAATAGTTGAGAAAGAATTAAAATTTAAAAATTAAAAACTTATACTAAATATTTGTCTTCCTAGATTTTACCAGATTGTTTTTAAGTCTATAGGCTAAGTAAAGATAATATCTATGAGGCTGCAGTTTCACAAAGATTGTTTGATTTATCCTGGTGAAGCTGAATTGTAGTACATGCAGATTTCCTGTAAGTAAAAAGTGTAGATTTTTTGCAGGAACCAATTACTGGTAAATGGGAAATGTCCAAGTAAATGCAGCACTCACAGAGGAAAAACATAACAGAGGAATATAAGATCATCCATGTGGTGGGTTCATTGTGGCTGGATGTCAGGTGCCCAACAAGCTGCTCTATCACTTTCCCTCCTCAGCTGGATAGGGGAGAGAAAATATAACAGAAGGCTCATGAGTTGAGATAAGGACAGGGAGAGATCACTCAGCAATTACCATCATGGGCAAAACAGACTTGACTGGGGGAAATTAATTTAGTTTATTACCAGTCAAATTGGAGTAGGGTAATGAGAAATAAAACCAAATCTTAAAACACATTCCCCCCACCCCTCCCTTCTTCTGAGGCTAAACTTCACTCTCAATTTCTTTACCTCCTCCTGAGTGGCACAGGGGTATGGGAAATGGTGATTGCAGTCAGTTCATCACACATCTCTGCTGCTTTTTCCTCTTCACTGTCTTCTCCTGCTCCAGCGTGGGTTCCCACGCATGGGAGACAGTCCTCCATGAACTTCTTCATGGATCCTTCTCACGGGCTGCAGTCCTTCATGAACTGCTCCAGTGTGCGTCCTCTCCACGGGATGCAGTCCATCAGGAATGGACTGCTCCAGTGTGGGTTCCCCATGGGGTCACAAGTCCTGTGAGCAAACCTGCTCCAGTGTAGAATCCTCTCTCCATGGGCTCACAGGTTGTGCCAGGAGGCTCCAGCACTGAGCCCCAGGGAACACCATATGTGACTAGCTGCAAACTGGATTTAACGCGATTCACCACCACTCTCTGGGCCCAGCCATGCAGCCAGTGTTTGATCCAGCTGAGTGTACACCCTCCAAGCCTTGGGCAACCAGTTTTTTTCATGAGAATGCTGTGGAGAACACTACTGAAGGCTTTACTGAAGTCCAGATAAACACCATATGCTCTGAGAACTTAAGAAATAGAAACTTGGAGGAGGAAAAGGCACTTACCAGGAACACATTTTAATCCAATCAGCCAGTTAGGTGATCAATTAGACAACATAACAAGGGCAAACAGATCAATGGTTCTATCTTCAAATTAAAACAAATGTGCTTACTTACAAACATTTGCATCTTTAAGATAAGCATAACCTCCTTTCATGTCAGTTGAAATCCTAGATCTTGCTCTGTTGCCTCTTTTTCCCCTTAAACAATTACTTCTACGTTCACTTGTTTTGCCCTTTCCTCTCCCCTCGAGCTGAGGCTGGCTGTCAGAAAGGAGACTACTGTTGATATCGTGCAGCTCTCCTCAGAACATCCTACGGTAGGAGATTCACTTACAGAACTCATTCTCCTTTGCTCTGAAATCACAGATTCAAATCTATCCTAATTGGAATGAAATATTATTAATTTCTCATTACTGTTTTTCAGTAGCTTCTTATCTGTCAGGGACAGTTCCTAATGGACAAGTGCCTGTGTGGCAGCTAGATCACTAACAGCATCTGCGGGTTGTTTTAGGAGTGGTGAAAGGAGCCACCACATTCACTGGGGCTAATCCACCACAGTCACAGGAGATCCTGTGATATGTGTGTACTTCACAAGCATCCACAAATTGTCCTACTTCACGTGCAGCTGCGAGTTTGCTGCACTTAAAGCTGAACTGAGCTAGACTTGAAGTAGAAGGTCACAAAACATAAGAGAGGAAGAGACTTCTCAGGAAGTACCTCTTGCAATATCAAAGGACTTTAAAATAAAGGAGGAAGACCCCAGGAAAGAGGAAGGTGCACTGCCACTTCCTGAGCCATTTCCAGAAGGTGGCCCAAAAGGATCTGTTCCCAGGGTATGAACCTGAAAGCTTCCACCAACCCTGCGTTTAATATTAACAGTCACTGTTGTCCTTGTGCTGGTGAATTCAGCAGG
>NW_010163566.1:13998-43247 GCF_000695765.1 Mesitornis unicolor
ATAAAGTCTGTGCAGTGTGGAGATGGTTCTTTTTAGCCTCGAGCTGTGCAAAGCAGGCATAAGATACTCTTGTTCTGCCTGTTGTACAAGCAAGCAGTAACACACTGTATACAGTAAAGACAAGGGAAAACAGGTTTGTCATTCTCAAGCTTGAGAAATCTTGGGAATGTTTCTTAACTCATACTTCATATGAAACAACTTGTTTCAAAAACAATAACTGATATGATTGGTGATTATGATGATATTGTCTCCAATAAATTAAACTCCCTTCAGATTCAAAGTATTTTGCTGTTCGTTTACCCCAGGGAGAAAAACCAGCTGGAGCCACAGCTGCACTGGCAGCAGATGTCACAGGCATAATTCTCATTGCCTGTATGTGTAAGATATATGAAAAAATCTATTTACATGGAGAAGCAAGATACTAGTATAGTGCTGTCTGAGCTATGGCCACTACTGTGCTAGTATCCATAGCTGAAGGTCAAGTGGAATACAATTCAGCTTTCTGGGTCTAACGAATGTAATAGTAAGTTTAGCTGATATACAAAACCATTGGTTCTGCAAAACACAAGTGAAAGTCTGAAACCAAATCTTTGCTGCAAGACTTTGTCTTCCTATTGCTCTGGAAGAGCATGAACACCCTTACCTGGGTATATAAGCACTGGGAAAATGCATGGCACTCTATGTGAAATACGCTGTCAGTACCTCAGTGTTTGTGTGTAATTACAATATATAGTAACTGGACAAAAATAAGTTAATTGCAAAATCATCCTCAAATTCTGTTTCCTGCTCCCCACATAAAAAGGCTGCCTTTGTTTAATCTTTAGGTTTGGTTTGCAAGTTAGAAGTCACAAGGAAAACTACGCTTTTTGGTGGGGAAATTAGCTGACAGAGAAGTACAAGAACACGCATTGTACTTTTTCTGGCTGTCAGTAGGTAGTTGTAAAGGTTCATGGGGTCCAAAGGCACTCTGAGTTCTGGGAAGCAAAGTCTGGGGAGAAACTCAGCTTACTGCAACCCAGAGCAGCTGTGGGATGTGAGAGTGCTGGGATTTTCTCAACCTGCTTTCCTGTCGCTTGGTTTTTAGCTGCTTTCGTGAAGTCTAAGTTTCAGTGATTGCCGTCCTCAGCTGTCCTTGGCACTATGTCTTATTGACAAAATTGCTAGGAAGAAGCCAAGCTCCCTCTTTCTGTCCGCAGTCGCATGGCCCAGGTCAGGGCTCAGAAGGCGAATTCACCTGACGCTGACAGGAGCAGTATGCAGAGAGTGCATTATTTGCTGTAAGTCACCCACCCAAGCTGCCAGGGAAAAAAAGATCTTTTGTATTTTCTGCCTGCTCCTGGCTCTTGTTGCTGTTGTGAGACAGGAAAAACAAGGCATCCTTTGACTCTGTTTTTATTTTTAGATGCATTTTCTCCTCTTCCCTTATTCAGAATTTGACATCTAAAAAGCACTGAGACACAACTGACTTTCCTACTGCTTTCACAGACCAGATTCCCAGAAGTGTTTGGAAGGAACCTATGGACGTCATCTACCCCATCTCCTGCTTGAACCAGAGTTTGTCCTAGGACTAAATCAGATCAGCCCTGGCTTTTTCCAGCCGATGCTGGAAAACTTCCTGGGATGAAGGTCCCTTAGCGTTTCTCAGGATGTGTGGTGTTACATGAGTTGAAGCAGAGACTGACTATAGACTTTCCTTTCTCACAGGTTTGCTGCTTGGTAGGAATGCATTCAGCAGAGGAGAGACTGAGTAACCCATCTTTCAAATCAGGAAGCTAATTTTGCAGTAGTTAACCGTGTTTAAACACAGTAAATAATGCTGTAATGTGGTGCGTGGTTTTTGTTTTGCTTTGATGATTTTCATGAACATCAACTTTTAGAATAATCTCAACTAAGAATGTCTTCTTACTCTGCTTTATGTGGAAGCTTCTGGTGTAATTGCTTGCAGAGATATAATGTAAAATATGACTTCAGTATACTCCCGTATTAAATAGCTTACAGTCTCTTTGCCATGCAGAAGAAAATGCCCACCTGCCATCAAGTAGGAGTTTTCCATCTGTGTGGAGCTTTGAGGGAAACCAGAGACAGTGGAGAAATGCTTCAGAGAGATGTTGCTAATGAAAAGATGCTGGAGCAAAAGTGATTATAACAAAGCATTAATTCTTGTTTCCACCCTCAGGTACAACGAGTGGTAGGCTTGCACCAGGTGCTGGAAGAACACTTACCTTTCCCTGACAGGACTGGAGCCTCTGGCATAGCTCTTTATTTTCTTCTCCATTTCCTCTCAATCCGCAGCAAAGGTTTTCTGAGAAGTAATTATAATGGGATTAGTGTGTGGTGGGACTAAATGTGCTTATTTGCAGTGTGACTAGGGAAGATGGAGTTAAGGGAGTAGAGGAATATTCTGTTGGGTTGTCTGAATTCTCAAAATTCTGGGTAAGAGCTGATTGAGTTGGTTATTTTTACTTAAGGCCAGTTCCCTAATCATAAGTTTTAAGATGCGGTAATGCAGAGGAAGACCTGAGGGTGATGGAGAGCAAATGAGACAGGATTTCACAATGTGATGAAGTTGCAAAAAATGAGTACTGTACCAGATATAGAAATAGGGTATGACTTTTAAGGACAGGAAAATAATTCTGCTTCATGCAGCACTGCATACACTTGGGAATACTGCGTCCAGGTTTAAAAAGATTTTGAAAATGTGATGGAATCCTAGACAGCCATCAGTAATCCCAGGAATCCTAAGAATCATTCCTGTAGAAATAATAACGGAATTTAAGTCTAGAAAGAAAAAGCTGAGGCTACAATCTGTTCCTCAGCCTGGAATAACCTGTGATATTTCAGACATGTGAGACAACTGGTGATATAAAACAAAGGGAATGTCCTGAAATCAAAATAACTGTCCCACTATTTAATTCTAGATGAGCTTCCGGTGATTGGCCTATTTCAGGAGTGGCCCTATGTACCACTTTAGGCCGGTGAGTTATTTCCTGCATCACAGAAAATAGTCAGATGCATCAAAACCAAGATGGTGGTAGGCACTAGACTCCCCCATATCAGGTTGTTTGCCAGCATGTCTTAAAAATACAAGTTATTCTTTTCCAGAATTTTACAGCATGTAAGTTACTACTTCTTAGCAAATATAAATGAAGAATACGTATTTAAATATAAATGAAGAATATGTATTTAAATATAAATGAAGAATATGTATTTCTTTCCATGTATAGCCCTGCACAGAGGTATCAGTGTATCAATCACAAAATGTGCTTTATCTAAAAACATAGGCCTAGAAATAAGTATTAGTAGATAAGTAGGTTACTACAGACCAATATGTTTGCTAGCTTAAGGCATCTGGCCTTTTTTTTTGGTGTAGTAAGACGTGAACATACTGAATTAAAAACAGGCAGACAGCTGATGATGTAATTAGGAATTGCCAGAGTGGATGCATCTACTAACTCCAAACAGCTTCAAAGTTTTCACAGGATGCTTGTTTACAGTGGTTTTAGTATGTACTGTGTAAAAGTGCAGAATTCATCTAGAACACATGAGGAACACATGACCTCATTAATGTTTATAAATTTGTAAAGGGCGAGTGTCAGGAGGAAGGAGCCAGGCTCTTCTCTCTGATGTCGGCTGATAGGGCAAGGGGCAATGGGAGCAAGCTGGAGCATAGGAGGTTCCATGTGAACATGAGAAAAAAATTCTTTACTGTGAGGGTGAACAGACTGCCCAGAGAGGTTGTGGAGTCTCCTTCTCTGGAGACATTCAAAACCTGCCTGGATGCATTCCTGTGTGACCTAGTCTAGGTGATCCTGCTTTGGCAGGAGTTGGACTGGATGATCTTTCAAAGTCCCTTTCAACTCCTAATATTCTGTGATTCTGTGGAAAAAAAAGCAGCATAATTATTTTACGTATGTGTGTGAATTATCTAATCTTGATACTTGTCCAACTGCTTTACAAATAGTTCGGGAAAAGCAGACTCTTATGTAGTCTGATCTCTGTCCTTGGATGTTACATCTCTAACCCATCTTCTATAGATAGAAACATCATAGATGTCAAATGCCAACAGGATGCCAGGTACATTTTGATGCTGCTTTAATGTATGAGTAGAGGCTGTGTGGCTAATGCCAGGAAAAATACAGAGTCTTTAAATTATGTGATATCATAACCTCATTTTGCTCCAAACCAGGAGAAGATTAAGTAGCTGAAAGTGTTGATAACTGGAAGCAAAAGGGTTTGCTTCTAGGCATAAGTAGTTAGTAAATAATTATTATACGTTATTAAATATCCAGTGGGAGAATTAAAAGACACTATTTCACTGTTTCTGGGGGTCTCTACATGAGAAAAGCAGCATGTTTCAACAAAAGTGAAACAAATTTGAAAAGCTGAACAAAGTTTCAATTACTGCTCCTTTTGAGGAGGATTTTTTTCCTAGGAAACAAATATTTATGATCATAATCAATAGTAAGCTTTCTTTTATGTTATTTGTATAGAGAAGCAACACTAAGTTAGGTCAGATGCCTTCAAGCTCTACTGCCATTCTTTTCCTAGCATTTCAGCTATTGCATACAAGCTACAGGAAAGCCAGGAATAATGTCTTGAAAGATCTGTTTCTAGTGATGTGAGTGGGAGCTTGCAGACAGTAAAGAATGTTGCTGATCTTCAGTGTTTTGTGCCCTTGAGATGCCTTTCCATGCCTGCTGATGGCTGAATCCCCGACAAGGGTGGCCTTTTATAGCGCAGATTGGGTTGTTCTTCTGACTTCTTCAGTGCTGTCACAAATATATCTCATGAAGTACAGAACTACCCTGGGAACCAGCAACCTGTCAGACTCACCTCTGTGCCAGAGATGATCATGGAACAGATCCTCCTAGGAGCTATGCTAAGGCACATGGAGGACAGGGAGGCAATTTGAGACCTGCCCGACCAACCTAGTGGCTTTCTATGGTGGAGTGACTACATCAGTAGACAAGCGAGGAGCTTTGGATATCATCTGTCTGAGCTTCTGTAAGGCCTTTGACATGGTCCCCCATGACATCCTTCTCTCTAAATTGGAGAAACATGGATTTGATGGGTGAACTGTTCAGTGGATGAGAAATTGGTTAGATGGTCACAGAGGTCAATGGCTCGATGTTCAGATGGAAATGAGTCTCAAGTTCTGTCCCTCAGGGGTCTCTACTGGTACTAATGCTGTTTAATATCTTTATCAGTGACATAGATAGGGGGATTGAGTGCACCCTCAGCAAGTTTGCAGATGACACCAAGCTGAGTGGTGCAGTTGACATGCCTGAGGGAAGGGATTCCATCCAAAGAGACCTGAACCAACTTGAGAAGTGGGCCCATGTGAAGCTCATGTGGTTCAACAAGGCCAAGTGCAATATCCTGCACCTGGCCTAGGGCAAGTCCCAGTATCAATACAGGTGGGAGGATGAAGGGATTGAGGGCAACCCTGTGGAGAAGGACTTGGGAGTACTGGTGGATGAAAAGCTGGACATGAGCCGGCAGTGTGCGCTTGCAGCCCAGAAGGCCCCAGCTGCATCCTGGTCTGCATCAAAAGAAGTGTGACCTGTCGTACCTTCATATTCTTCTCTCCACAAAATAAACACATAATGTTCAAGATCACTTTCCTCTTCTGTAAGGCCCTTAAAGACATTTTATGGTATGCATCTGGGTTAAGACAGCAGCTGTCAGGTAGAATGAGTCTGACTATCACAGCAGAAAAGTCAGGGCATGAGGCAGCACTTTCCAGGAAACTGATTCAGGATCACTTCTTATTTCATTCCTTTCTGTGCCAGGTAGAAGAACTCTAGGCCTGCCTTCATGTATAAAAGCTCACGGACTTGATGAAGAATGTACGCATACGCAACTTTTTTCAGGAAAAATAGGATGGGCTCTGTACATGACAGATGCTATAGGGTTTTGTTTTCCTTTTCTTGCTGTGTTATGATTTGAAAGAGTGGCATGAAAAATGACACAGAAACCTGAATGGTCCTGCATAGCCAGGGCTACTATTAATGCAAATTATCTTTTGCCAATGACCTGGTCCCTGGAAGTGCTTAAGGCCAGGGCTCAAGGTTGGACAGGGCTTTGGGCAACCTGGTCTGGTGGGAGGTGTCCCTGCCCATGGCAGGGAGGTTGGACTGGATGAGCTTTAAGGTCCCTTCCAACCCAAACCATTCTATGATTCTATGGTTTGTACATGTGTATAAATATCTTCTATGATTCTGTAAATCTTTCCCCCTTGAGTGATCATTTTCAGGAGGGAGAAGACTTTATGAGGGCCTTGTGCCCTGGAAGGCTGGTTCAGATGAATACTGCAAGGCTCTGTTTCTTTGGTTTTGTGTCTTTTCATATGTGTTTTTGTGTGAACATTGTCCTCGTAGTAATTTGTTGTCCTTTGGCATAAATGGTTTGCCAATATAATAAAATGATAGAATCATAGACTCATTATGGTTGGAAAGGACATTTAAGATCATCAAGTCCAATCGTTGTCTAACTCTATCATGCCCACTTCTAAAATGGCTTTTAAATGCATCCAAGGATGGAGATTCCACTACTTCCCTGGGCAGCATGTTACAGTCTTTGATAACCCTTTCAGTGTAGAAGTTTTTCCTAATGTCTAACCTAAACCTCTCCTGGTGTAACTTGATGCCATTTCCTCTTGTCCTATTGGTTGTAACTTGTGAGAAGAGACTGACACCCACCTCATGACAGCCTCCTTTCGGGTAGTTGTAGAGAGCGATAAGGTCTCCCCTCAACCTCTTTCTTCAGACTAAACAACCCCAAGTCCCTCACCTGCTCTTCATAAGCCTCATGTGTGGAGGTTCTTCTGACTTCTCTCTGCCAATAGCAGAACTCGATCATCCTTGGTATTTATTTGTTGCAGCTTTTCTTAATTGCCCTAACACAGTATACAAATAGACATCCACGACCAACATTTTAGCCTACGATAGCCAAGTCTGACTTTACAACTGGCCCTTTACAACACTAAGGCCTGTGTTTGCTCCTGATGAATACAGATTGTTCTATCTGCTTTTAGCCCTTTGGTTTCACTCAGCCTCTAATAATGCAGAGCTAAAAAACATCTATGCCTCAACCCATTGCCTTGCAATCAGATGAGAAATCAGAGAAGCCTATTGACTGAACTGGCTTAACTGCTTACCATGCTGGCTTTAACCTTGGGTAGGAGTTTCTGTTTCAGGTGTCATTACACATGGGAATAATTAACTACTTCTTCCTTTAGTCTGAAAGAATGGTACTTACCAACTCTGTGTGAGTAATGGATTTTGTTGCAGGGCAAACATAAAAATCAGATGTAAAATTGTTTGGATTTACTCCACATTAAATGTATCATTCTGACTGGAAATGAAAATGTAATTTTGGGATGAAACTTGTTTTAATTAAAAAAGCTTAAAATTATTCACTTAATTCAACCCAATTGTAATTCTTTCCAGATTTGCCTTTCCGCAGCATAATTTCTGATAACTGAAAATGTCTTCTACCTCTAGTGTTCAGTATATCCATTTACTTTAACTGTGCTGGCAAATTAGTGGCAGCCTTTTTTATGAATACTAAAAATAGACTTTTGAGGTCATAGCTTGAAAGTTTCTTTTTCCATCTGATGTTAATTTTCAAAACCATTTTTATTTTGGGGGTTTATTTTCTGGTTGCTCCTTCCACTGATTGCTCTCCTCAAATACTGAGCAGCGCAGAAAGCTGCCTAATGCTCTTTTCCCAGCACTTCATCCAAATGTGAAGGTTTTCCTTTACTTGCATTTATCTACTTACATTAGTGGCTCATCTTCTCTTACGACATGCTTAGACTTCCAGACTGTGTTCAATATCGTAGTCATTTTTGAATCATTGTTAATTTCTGCCCCAATCCTAGACCTGGTACTTTTTCACATATATGCTTGGTAAAGCTCTTCATAATCCTCTTACTCGTTTGGCCAGCGTTACTAACACAGATTCCTTTTTTTTGATGTCTTGCTCTTTCTGAAGTCCTTGAAATTCACTTCTTGGAATATAGCCGGTTTGCATTCTGAAAAAAAAGTCTTTTCATGTTTTGCCATGAAAACTGTGGTCATTTGGATTAGTTCTTCAGAAAGGTGGATTATTCTGTGCATGAAATCTTTGGTATCAGGATCATAAAATTGTAGCCTGTGTAAGTTATTCTTCTCAAAGCTTTACATTAGCTTTGACTCATGACCAGAAAAAAACATGCAGGTGGAGAACACACATCTAACGCTAACTTCCACAGATTTCCAGAGAAATAGAAGATTTTCAGATGTTTTAATAGACTAGACCAGATAGTGCTGACTCATGCACTTAAGGCCTATGGTGATACCGTTAATTTTACTGGTTTCTGTTGATGATCTGTCAGTGGAGCCATGAAGCCTTTCTGATACACAGGTGAACTTCTTGTATTTTGCTTTTTGAAGCTTTACATTGTTTCTCTTTTTGTAAATGGTATAGCTATAGTCTCTGAAGATGCGATCTGGTACCTTTATGATGCACTCAGCAAGGCAGTCTTTGGGTCACTTTGCACGTTAAATTCTGTATAATCTTAATGTACTCCATAAACAACTCATAATCTAAAAAGAATTGAGACGTATAATGTTGATGTTCAATTCATGCATTCATTTATAAAGGGTGCAATGTGCACATGCTAGCAGTTTCCTCTGGGGCCTGCAAACTGAAGTGAAAATTGTTTTGACTTATGTTCAGTGTAGTGTATAGAATAGTAATTTTCTAAGATATATCTTAATTGTCAGAGGGAAAAGTGAATTACTATCCAGAGTAGAAAGTAGGACAAGAAAATCTATGTCATGTCACAGTCATTAGTCCAATCAGAATATGAAAAATATTCTGAGGAGGGACCATGGAAGTGCTAACCTTGTCAATCATAAAGGAGAACAACCTCAAAATTGAGATTAACCTCATAATGATTATTTAAATGTTATGAATATCTTCTTTTATTAAGTGCTGTCAACTCTTAAAAGCGGTGTCTTACAAAATATATTAGCGATTCTAATGGATAATTGGTTGGGAATAAGAAGGAATAAAACCAGTATGTATTGAAATCATAGTAATTTAGTCTTAAAAACCATGGGACTAATGGGAAAAGCAAGTATCAGTCCTATCCTAGACCTTATATGGTATTTGTCCTGGGCGTTTTACCAAGGCGGATAGCCACATTGTCATACCCATATTTGATTAATCAGGTCTTGTGATTTTAAAAGTACATTAGGAATGTGCACAAAGTGTTAACAGGAAGAATCAATAGTAGTGTTGTGGGAAAGATCTCTTGTGAATGTTTGGGGAATTTTTCATTTCTGGGTTTTTCTTTGGTTTTTTTTTTTTTTAATTTATTTATTTGAGCAGGTAGATATTCTTCAACCTGTTTGGTTTTGTTGTTTGGGTTTGTTTTTTTAATTTTCCATTCTGGAAAAGTTTTCCTTTCCTTGGCTTTTTTTCTTTTCTTAGTAATTTTTCATACTTTTTTTCTTCCTGCCCCCTTTGTGGTTTTGTTTTTCATTTCCACTGTAGCTACATTACCTTGCAAGACCCTTGTTTCTGTAACATTGCCTCTTTGAGGTCAGGCGTGACCTTTCTTTTCACTGCTCAGTATGTGTAGCAACTTAGAAAACTTAACTAATTTCCACTATGATTCACACCTTATCTGTCAATGCTAAAGTCAGTGATGAGGATATGACAAGGGTTTCCACTGTTACGCTGGTGCTGTATCACATCAACCCAATGCAGGCAGATACTTGATTTGTAGCTAAGGATCCTGGGACAGGAATTTCATTATTTCAGTCAGCGGCAGAGTCCAGTCGGAGCTGGGCTTGGGATACTGCCCTCTCTCACCAAAGTATTAGTCTTTATTTCTTTAGCCCGAGCCATTTCTTACACTCTCCTGGTCAAAACAGAGGTCATATACAATTGCAAGTGGCTCCTGGCAGCTTTAGCAGGGAACATGTGGTGGCACTAACAGCCCTGGAAATTTCAGAGTTACCTTCAAGCCACAGAAGCAGAGAAGCTGTGGCCATAGGGCCCTTTCTGCCCTGCCTCGCTATGTGGAAGAAAACTTGAATGAATTTTCCAGACATCTGTTTGTCTATTAAGTACAGAACATTATGGGAAGACCTGTGAATATGACCAAAGTGGATTTCAACATTTCTAGCAAATCCAAAGCATGAGAGCAAGTGGATCCTGAAGGTCGGCTCTGAAATGAGCTGTCTGGCTTGGGGAGGCTTTGGGACATCAACCTCCTCTTATGTGTGCTCAGGTTGAACAGGCACAAAGGTCACGGGCATCAGCCAGATTTCCTACACTGCAAAAGACTGCAGAAGAGTATCTCTTCATGCTTTGGAGCCATATCTCTGGGGAAGTTTTGTCCCAGTTCTGCTTCTCTTGCCATTATGGGGCGTGTGAGGGCAACCACTACAATGAGCAAGGCGATGATGTTTGAGAAGTAAGTTCCCCTTTGTACACTTTTCTAAAGGGTTTCTTTTGACCACAGGCTTTCTTCCTCCTGCTCATAACAGGACTGGCAGCATAAGACTACTGGTATTAGACAAATACGTTAGTATGGTGCATTAATTTTAATGAGATGGTGAATTTAGGGCAGCACGTGACTACTGTAATTTGGACTAATTTGGAGATCTGAACCTCTTTGTTGGAGCCCTGTCTGAGGCTGTCACTGTGCCTATGTTAGTCAAGCGCATCCAGAGTAAAGCCAGAGCTGTGCTGGCTCACGTCCAGCTGTGCTGGCTCTTTCAGCGCTGTATCCTGTGCGCTTCTGCTGTGGGGGTAAGCATGAGGGGAGAGAATGCAGATTTCCCTGTACCTCTCAAAGCAGGCACAGTCTAAGTGAGCTCTCAGTTGGACCAACTGTCCTTTCAAACGTACCTTGAGACTGGTCCACAAACCCTACATCCCGGTACTCTCCCTTTTCCATAAGGAAATGGTGGATGGTAAAAACTAGGTATTTCATAGCTGTAGATCCCTTAAATCTATATGATTCAAAATAACATAAATTCAGCCCCTGTCCCATGAAGTAAAGAGTTTCTGTGTAAGGTGAGGCACAGCACAGAAATAGTATAAAGCAGAGCAGGGAGCACAAGCTGGCAGTGAGAAAATACTGGTTAGCATGATGGGCAACGGTGCAACTGTCAGCCAAACCAGCTGCCTGTCCAGCTTCTGCAGGCATCGCTGTAAACGAGAAGTTTTAGGAGGTTTTAGAACACTTTGCAGACTTTTATACTGAAATGCACTTGTGCATGAATGAGGCAGGAAACCTGCCCCCCTACTCAAACCTGAGACAGAGCTGCACAAAACCTGCTTATAAAGTTAAGAAAGGGGGGAAGGGGGAGTAAACACCAGGCACAGTGGTAGAGCAGGGGAGTTCAAGAATTTGGCACAAGAATAATATTAAACAGGGGAAGAGCTGGTATTAAATCATCCCTTGTCGTCTGCCTCTGTCATGAGGAGGGCAGCAGGATGCACACCCTGCCAGAGCTGTCCTGCAGGTATCCTGGGGACTGTTTTGTGCCCTACTACACTGGGCAGGTGACAGGGGACTGCATTTTTTTCCTCCCCTCCTCCTCTGTGCTCTCCACAGCAAGGGCTCAACCACCTCTAGACTCTGCTCCCACCTTGACTCTGCTTTTTTCCCCCTGTGATGGCCCCACTGTCTGGGAAGGCTTTGGCAAGGTATTTTTCCACTGTTTGCAGCAGTCATCAGACGCTCTCTTGCCCTTTTTGTGATCCTGCATACATCCCTGCAGAGTGGTGCGAAGTACTGTCAAGTAAAATAGCACTTTATACCCACTTTACCCAGATGTAGTGACTATGCAGAAGTCACTGAAGTCCACAGAAGCGGAGAACAAGTACACAGTGTTCTGAAAAGTAATTAGTCACTGTATGCGAAATATCAGTGAAGCCTTTGAGGGAGAAATTGCTAAATGAATCAGTCTTGAAAAAGTACACCCATTTAATCAAGTGGATTTAAAAATCAATCTGGTTCATCTGATGCAAATCTCTAATGTAGATTTCCGTTAATCCTTTTAACCCTTGTGTATATCAACTTTGGTTGTGTCAGTAAGTTACTGATGGAGAGCAGATAAAATAAAGGACTTAGTACCCATGAATTAAGTGCTCCAGTGCCCAAATTCTAAGTGCTTGGAGTAAAGTTAAATCACACAGCAAAGCATACAGGCTCCCTGTAGAGACAATGGAAATAATTAAGTGCCTAAGAGGGGATTTGGACCAGCCCTTGTGCAACAAGAATCTTCTCCGAGTTAGTGATGGGGGATGTTGAACACAGGGATATATCTGAACATTTGCCCCTTATTGGAGTTTTACTGCCAAGCCTGAAAAATAGGGGTTGTGAACCTGTGTCAAGAGCTCCATTTTTAGATGTCTGCAAACACAATTTTAGAAGCCTTGCCTTCTGTCTGGCTGTGACTCCCACCTTCTGCATAGCAGCTGAGCAGATGGAACAGGTGCCCAGGGTGTTGGAGCAAGGCCAGGCCATCAGCTTTCCCTCAACCTGGGAAACTATCACTGGTGACTCCCTGTTCCACCAGGGGAGGCATCTCCCACTGCTTCTGCAGATGCGGGATACCAGGGAGCAAGGCCTCACATGTCTGTAGAGCAGATAAGTGAGAGCCTAGGGTGGTAGCTTAGTGGTGGGGTGTTCCCTTGGAGTGAGGGAATTCTTGTTCCATAGTAAAGTCACAGGGTTTTAGCTCATGAATGAAGAACAACATGCAACACATCAAGTTTTTGGGGAACAGGATGGCTGGATGATGCTTTGGAGACACCTGCCTCTCCCCATGTACAGCATTGATGCCTCTCTGCCTTACCCTGGACTGTCTTTAGAGACAAGAGCCTAAGGATTCGTTTTAACATGGTTCAAAGTTTATTTTGACTGAGCTCCGAGGGCTTGTCCATGAAGATTTTTGGAGCTGCCCTTTCTTACACTTCCTCAATTTTCATGTTGCATTTTTATATGTGACATAAAGCTCTGCTTCTGCTTCCAAGCAGCAAAGAGGGAGAGTGCAGAAGAGGAAATATGGGGCAGATTGCTGCATGCAGCTCAGGATTGCTGCTACCTGATCTCCTGTAAGCACAGTGTCTGGGAAAAAAAGCAGGACTGAAGAGATACAAGACAAGAACAAGGTCAACCTCATACTACACTGAGCAGATCATCTGAATTTCTGGGTCAGAATGGATGAGACGTCCAAGTGCCAAGTGGAGAGGTTTGCAGCATAAACAATGTGGCAGTGTTTGGCCTTCAAGGAGAAAGTTTAACTCTTGATCATTGTAGGCATACACTATCTGACCTCAACAAAGCAACCTAATGCTGTTTTCATCGCACTCTTGGAGAGTTTTGCTCAGAGACCTGCTTGTAGAGCTCTGGGTTAGACTGATGTCTAATTGAGTTACCTGAGTCTAATTCTGTTGTCATAATTGCCCAGAGGAAGCAGAAAAGGCTGGTTACCAATTAAGATTTTAATGTTATTAATTTAAGAGAGTTTGAAGAGTATATGCAGTCTAAGGAATATATCTAATTGATAGGAAAACAAGTTAAATATCCTCCTGCCTCAAATTCTAGCTGTGTTCTCCATCCAGGGAATTCAGTTTTCTATTTTTACGTTTGAAAGGTCAGGTCTTTGCAGCCTGCGGGAGGGCTGACATAGCCATGTCGTGAGAAGCTGAAATCCAAGCTGCGGCTCTGCCTCCCCGCAATGAGGGCCCGGGCGATGAGACACCCTCTTCTGCAGAGAACAGCTGTAACTCACCTGACATCAGTGTTTAGGTCTTCCAAAATCTGGCTGCTGTATTGTAACACAGAGAGTTAGAGAAGAAGAAAACAACCTACCAGAAAGGAGCAGTATGGACTGAAAGATTGCCTTTTGCTTCACAGCTCCTTACTGAGCAGAGGTTGCTCTTCTGGCAGCCATATGAGAAATGTTATACAAAATTCTTGCTATAAGCCTCATCCAGTCCATCTTTGTAAACTTCAGCTCACAACTGACCTGAAATACAGAGTACTATATAGTTAGACTACCACTAAAATCTGGCAATCCTCCTTTGACAGATGAAGATTGTTAAGTCTTCAGGACTGGATGGTTGCTCTAGATGTTAGTGATAATGCAAAAAGTAATTCAATATTTAACAAGTTCCTATTATTTTTTTTTCCTTAACTTTTTAAATAAGAGAGAGGAATCATTGTGTTTCAAATGACTGCTGGAGCATGTGAACTGTTATCTTTTAAGTTACATAAAGTGCAGGCAAAAATTAATCCTGCAGTACGTTTTGGGTTTGTGTCTGCCAGCCCTGTAAAAACCGCTCCTGTATGGTCAGTGCATTCACTTAGCCTCGTAAGTCTTTTACTATCTGAGGTGGTTTTTCAGATGCCGAGGAGTGACTTTTTAAGGAGCAAAATGACAATTTATGATCGAAGCTGCAGAATTCAATTTCCCAGAGTTTGACATGGGGGAGATCTGTCTCTGTGATCCAGGGAGATTCTGCTCGTATGACCTAGAGGGCAGACCATTGTCTACCCATCTTCAAGAAGGAGGCAGTGGTATCAAAGTAGAGCTCTGTGTCCTTAATGGGCTCTTTGAAGCCGCAGTAGCAGCAAAGGCGAAGTACCACAGCTCCCTCCCTCCTTCTGAAGAAAAGGCAGCACAGCACAGCACAGCACAGCACAGCTCTCTAGACGTTACCTGTATAAAGGCAGAGAAACTAAATACGATATTACTATTGCAAGATAGCAAGTAAGACAGCTAGTCGAAGTGATTGCCGAAGTGGAGATTAATTGAATATTGCAAAATATTGGTGAAACATAGTACTGAATTCTTGTCTTCACATGGGCAAATTTATTGTCTGATTTACATCAATGCAATCAATTTTTATTTTTTTTTAAAGCCAAACAAACCATAATGACTAATCTATTGAAACAGTTCCTTTTTAATACTGACTGACTACCGGCAGCTAACTTCTTACTAATGAGGTTCAGGATATGAATTACTGTTGAAATGAATCCTTGAATAGTTTTGTATAATGTGTTGAAGAAAATCACAGTCTGTTTGCAACATATTTCAAAGCAGAAAGAGATTAAAATAATTTCACGTTATATTCCTTATGAAAAAGCCCCTGGCCCTAATAAGCATTTGCTACTGTCCTTTTTTTTTTTAACTGATAAGGGAAGACCTACCTAAAATAGACATGGAATAAGCAACTGCAGTGAATATTCTACTAAGAACTGCAATCATAATATGACTTATTTCCCTTGAGAAATAGGTACTAAAATATTAACATTAAGGACTTGTGTTCTTTGGTGTAGGTCTGCTCTAATGTATAGTCAAGGATAAATCAGTCACTGATAATCTTGTCGCCAAATCACCATTTTTTGTGGTTTTTCAGTATCACCTTTACTCATTTATAGCAATTTATTACCTAGTGGTTAAATAGTTAGAATTTATTTTCAGTATTGTGAAGGAAAAAAGAGACTATTCAGTTTTCTCTCTCATCATGTTTCAGCCTGGTACAGCTTCCTGATTTGATATAAAAATACCTTGCAAGTTCAAAAGAACCCTTCAAGATGTATTTATGCCTGTAGTCTTTATGGTGGATGAGATAACGTTTGCCTATGGTACAGTGCTGAAAGTTGTATAAAGGTCTGGAGAATACCTCCTAGCTTGACTTGCAACCAGACTTGTGAAGTTATCCTTTCAATTAACAGCCGCGGCACCAAAGTGCCTTTAGGTGTTCCAGTAGCTGCCCACTGGCATCACTGAGCACTCAAAGTTTACTCTGAATATCATTAAATGTATATGCCAACAAAATATATAATATTCCTGTGCTTTTTATAGCTTTGTGCAGGCGGGGTCTGATGAACTGAGATGCTGTATTTCAGACTGGAGCTGCTAATGTTAGTAGTGATGGAGAACATATATGCATTTATTAAACACTTACATGCTCTGATGGTGAGAGCTGTGGCAAGTAAGTGCCTTGGGGTCAGTTACTTTGTAGAAGTCACCTTCATTTAAGTGTCCATGTTTCTTGCACATGGATGAGTTGCCTTGGAAAAAGATACTTAAGAGCCAGTGCATGTGTTTGACATATCTAAAGCTTCCAGTTAAAAATTCACAATTTTTTGCTTTCATCTTTGGCTTGGAGGAATTCTGGTGTTATGCAGAAATGTATTCAAACTGCTAATACATTTTCTGTCCTTCACCATTGAAGACTGAATGTGAAGTAACTCCACTCTCATTGTCTGGTAATGTTATGCTTTTTTTTTCCTCTTTCAATATTTCTAATAGTGCACTGAAAACAAAACCTACTTGTAATTTTCTCTGGCTTTTGTAACTTGTTATTGGCTCTTATAGATTATTCAGTAAACTCAAATTGCTTTTTGTCTTAATTAGGTCTTGTCTACGTTCTGCCCTGGACAATTTGCAGCCTATCACCTAAATTGCTTTGTGCCCCAATAAGATTGACTAGTTGATATGAAGTAGCATAACATTTATTTTACACCTCATATTCCCCTCAGTTTATGTAGAAAAAAGTCATTTTAGAACTAAAATATTTTGCAGTTGATTCTAGCAGCTACCAATTTTCCAGAATGTCTCACTAGCTAAAAATAAAGGGGAGAAGACTGTTCAGTCAGACTCTTCCTTCAAACATCTATTTTTTTAGCCATCACTCATCTCATAGTAAACTTTTCTGAAATCAGCTTTTGGAATTTTAGTCCTTTTTTTCATTGGCCTACAAATCAGAGATTGCTGGAGTTTAACGGTTCTGTTTATGCAGCAGTTGATGAACGAGTGTTCAAATACATATTCAGCTCAGGCCTCTCCCACTCCTGGCTCTGTGTTGCTGGTTTTTAATGCAGTTAAGTAACCTCATATATTTTGTTCAAATTAAATGTTATATAGTGGGTAATGGGCACTTTGGATAGTAATTTTCAATTATAATAAATCTGCTGATCCTTGTTCTAAAGAGGACATAACCTCATTTCTAACTTCTCACAGTTGATAAGACACAGTAATGTGAAACTCGATAGGGATACATCAGAATTTTGGTATATGAATATTACTGGTTCCATTTAACTTCCATAAAATTATCCAGAGAAAATTTGTGTTTGTGACACATAAGATATGGTATTAGATATTAAAATTGTTTATTTCCTTTCAGATAGTCATCCCAAAAAAACTTATGAATGTTTTCTTTTGTAAATGAAGTAAAACTGTAAGTTTATATCACAAATGAAATTTAAAAATAATAGATGTATTTATGGGAAGAGAGGGAGTGTGAGGTGTATTACACCTTGTTGGCTCTGCAGAGGTGGCTTAGCTGTTCTGCTTGGCTACCTCCAGCCCAGTTGGGTTGTCCCTATAACCAGAATGGGCATAAGGGACCAATTTTGGATCAGCAGCAGGTTTCAAGGTGCTCTGACACCGGCCAGCTGAAGCACAGAATAGATTAAGCCATGCTGATACCTCCTTGACAAGGGGAAAAACCTGCTACCCAGACCCCCTCCTGTTCTCCTGTGTGTGAAGAGCCCCGTGCAGTAATGTCTCGCTGTTCTCTGCATCCAGCTGTGCTGCACAGAACACCAACTGGCTCTTCAGAGTTGCCAATGTGTGAGGCACGTGGGAGTTTTTGGGGTCTACACTGATATTTTCTGTCATTTCCTGCTTAGCAGCAATTCTGCTCTAACAGGGAAGGTAATCAATGTCACACGTGGTTTCCACTTCCTGACAGATCCCATTAGCTGGGACCGAGCTGAGCCTCACTGGGCCTTTCTGTTCAATAGAAATCTGCATGTGAAATCTGTCTCTTTTTTGCCAGCCGTGATTATGTGGTAATGATCAGATACTTTTCCTTCTGTTACCTTCCCTTGCTTACTTGTAGGTGTCAGGCTCTCCTTTCTCACTTTCGTTGCAGCTATTAAACTGTCAGAAAAAGCTAGCGCTTTCTTGCAGTCATGAAGCTGCATTTGGGGTTTTGTGTGAATGTTGTTTTTGTGGTTTTGTTTTTTGGTGTGGATTTTTTTTAACTGTTAAAAATCGCAACACGTATCTTTGGATTTCCATTTAAGTATCACTTACTACAAATTCATAGGGGGTTGCATGGCTGAGTTCTTCCACAACCTTGTTAGGAAGCATGAAAAAATGAAAATTTTACAGTAGTTACTTGTTCATGAAAACTAAGCTGTAATAGAAGAGTAAGAAATATATATATAATGTACATGGAATTATTATCAGCACTGTATATTCATAACTAAGCATACATACCTCTTTACATTAGTGCGCACAATGTAATTAAGTACGTTTTTTTGCTGTTTATACATCCCTACAGTAACAAAACAAAACGCGGAAAGTGTCATTATTAATGACCTACAAGCAGGTATAAAGGTTATATTCATGTGGCCCAGAAATAGGGTAAAAATGAGAGCTAATTTTATAGTGCTGATATAGAAGAAACTCATATCAATTTTTCTTTGGCAGCACACCATCTCTATGTAGATTCATTATGAAGTTATTAAAACAACTCTGTGTTATCAAACAAGCTTAAAACTGAGGATATATCTGGGCTTTCTTATTACCAGCCACTCTAATAGAATATAAATATCATAAAGGATGCCATCACTGTGCCCAGTGTAACACACCAGGGTGCTATGTCTCTATATTTTATAGGATTTTTCCTATGCAATCTTAAATTAAAATAGCTTGTCTTTCTATAATTAGTATATCAAAATATGTGAGAAAATGGAGTATAAATGTAAGAGTAGAATTTCAAATATTATTTTAAATTTTTGTCACTGTTCTGAGAAAAAAGTATTTCATATAAATGTTTCTTTCTATTTCATCCCTTGCCTATTTCCCATTTTTCATTCTAGGCCTGGGAGGAACAGCTGCTTTTGAATTTATTCCTTGCATCATTGTAGATACTGTGCAAATATGAATTCTTTTTCCACACTATAGGAAATTTGCACTAGTGTAGTACTGACAATTTTGAAGAGCATCAAGGTTTTTTTGCTGGTGCCTTGCTCACCCTCTTATGCAAGTACTGGCAAATGCATTATAATTTTAATGCCCTGAACTGGCAGAAGCATTGATTAGATGATGAGAAAAAACAGGCCATATGTGTCCTCCCTGTTCCAGCTAATTATAGAACTTCATGTTACAACACACTGAAAATGTGGTCCTTCCTTTGAGGGAGGAGAGATTTGATGTGGCCTTGAACAGGTTGTTATGTGACCTCGACGTTACAAGAAGCTTCAGGATCTTTGGGGAAAAGGTGTTTTCACCTCAGTCTGCACTGGAGCTGTGGAAGGCATTTTTCCTAGCCTGTATTTCTAAATTGCCTTTCCAGACAGTTGTGTTAAGGAGTTAAAGTTGGTGTCATTATGCAGAACCTTCCTGTTGAGAATAAAATACGTAACAGCAATGCATCAAAAGCTATTTGAATAGCTTAGGTTTCAGCTATTTCTCACCATTCGGAGTTTGCAGATGTCCTTTGACCAGACCTGTGTTTCTGCTCCGCATGTTGGAAAGATCCTTCTGGACTGGGGCTCCTCCTGTTTCTACTTTCCAGCTTTAGCTCATGCAGTGATAACTCCTTGTTTCATACCTCAGACATGAAACAGGGAGGACTGTAACTATCTGGTATTTTAATTCCGGATTTGGCTGTGCTGAGATTAGAGGAGCCATCCGGATCCATCGAGTGCCCGGAGGCAGGAGCATAGCTTGCTCTGCCCCTGCCCTCTCAGCACTTGGGCATCTGCTTGCATGGGGTTTGGATTTTGAGGGGTCCTGGTGATTTGCAGCTTTGGCAAGCACAGGTGTCTCTACTGTTACTTTGCTTGTTCAGTTTCCCTTGGCTACTGTTGGCCCTGTGGTCTTTAAGGAAGACCATTTCTGGGCTATTTGCTGAATTTTTGATCATTAATGATAAGATAAATTCTTTCTAACAGGGATATAGACCGATAAGTTTGTTTGACTAATTATTGTCTCTTACTCAGTGCTCTCTGCTTTTCAAGTGTGACACTAGGTATTTTGTGTATAGTTTCATTGACAAAATCACCTTTTTAAAAAAAAAACCAACAAAAACAACAGAAAGCAGAAATCATTAATGTGAGTAAAGTAACAGCTGTTAGTGGTTTACTGTGGGATTTATCTTTACAAATCAGTAGAACACTTAGTCCTCTGCCCCCTCTTAGCGAGTTTCAACTCTGACACCCATCTTTCTCCAGCATACAATACTTGGTTGGTACAAAATCAGTGTGGCTTTACTACTGAAGCAATGAAAAAAATCTGCCCTATTTAGTAGCTGTTCTGTAGACACTAATTTTTCTGTACACTGTATGAAGAGGCACTCCCTTGGTGCTTATTCACATCATTTTTTATTTCTCATTGAATTGCTTCTCTCCACTGAGCCTCATAAAGGACTGAACAAAATCTAAATATCAATTGCATCTCAAGTGTATATAAAATATTTGAATAAAAGCAAAAAAATATATTAATGTGTAGAAAAAAACAAGTTACAAGATTTCTGGAGGGAATTTTTGTAAAGGATCTATTTTTCTATTGAATATTACAGTACGGCTTTAGCTAATTATCCTCGGACATGTTCTCTATTATCTCCTCTGTTTAATAGCAGCAAGTGCAGTTGTGTGTGGTGGCGTTAATTCTCCCTTTGTTCCTGTGAACCTCAAGCCTACAGACTTGCTTTGTCTTTCCTCCATTTTTTTGTGTTTTGGAACTTCTTCAGTGCAGGTTCGCAAATGAAAGGCTCTGCTTCAGCCCCTGGGGACTGCAACACAATATTGGAGGTGAAGGCAGCAGAGGCCTGACAGATCCTCTTCTTTCATCTGCTGGGACTTGTATGGACTCCTCATGCTTCCCTTGCCTGACAGACTACTGGGGGTAGAGAGGAACCACTGAAACAGAGGTACAAAAGCAGGGATTTATGGTGCTCTAAATTAAAATGTGCAGAAGTACAGGGATATACCCTTTATTAAAGGTAGCAATTGTACTAAATAACAAAAAAACAGAAGCGCTTTCAGCAAAATAAAAAGAAAGGCTAAATAATTGATCAAGGGGGAACCTGTTAAACTGCTGGTATGCTCAGCCTACGTTGCTGCAAAAAGCAGAGGTCTTTGAAAGCAGCTACAGGACGGCTTGCTTGTCTTGCTTGAGGTCTTGAGCTCGTACACCTTGTTGTAGCATGTGAACTCCAATAAAACTGTTTTGTTCAATTGATTTTATTTTACACTGTTATGTCTTGCTTTGCAAATAAATTAAACAGTAAATAGCTGGGATTTTAAGAAGTGAACATCTCTCTGTGAGCAACTAGAGCAGAAAATCTTTGTAGTAATTGACCTGCTGAGACTAATTCAAATATTCAGTGGCTCTGATGTCTTCTGCCTTACTTCACCCAAACCTGAGTACAACAGTCTTCAGGACTAACTACAGGAACTGCTTGTTTTTCCAGGCAAATATTTTTGGGTAAAGGTAGGGAGGCAGGAAGGAGAGAGGCAGGAAAATGTACTGTACTTGAGCAGATTTAAGTCTGAGAACCATTTTCAAGCTTGTTTTCCTTATGAAGCTTTGGGGCAAGTCTGTTTTGTGTTTGAGAGCTGCTGCTACATTTGTTTCACCCTGACTTTCTTCATAAGAGGAAAAGCTGTGCTGGAGCACTTTGTCTGAGATGGCATGCTGCTGGCGGCTGCTGTACATCACTTCTGTACCTGCTTTTATGACTTTTTGCAAACCCTGAATAGAACATTTTCAAAAACTGTTTCTTCAGGCCTAACCCCAGTTATATTTTTCTCCATGGCCAACTTTTCTTTCTAAGGAAATTACAGTTGAAGCGTATTCATTGTCATCTCTACTGGCTCAGTTGATGGTTAAAATGCCCGCTGGGCATTCATTTCCCAGAACCTGTGTTTAGCAGGATTCTGCCCCCAAAAGCACACATGAAGCACAGGACAAGCACAGCTGATGACCCTGCTCTAGCTCTTTTCGTGGTCCTCATTACCCTGAGTTTGGTGAGCATTGGACCTTTGCCTGGACACAAACCCCTGTCCTACCTGTACCCAGGTGCTGCTGCTGGCCAAAACAAGTGTAACCCTATGAGAGGTCAGATGTCAGAGAAAAGGTAAGATTTCCTCTACCACATGTTTGAATCCCAGTCACTGCATGAAAAGCATATGGGATGTGGCTTTCCCTGTGCTTCTGCAGTTGCAAGGCATCTGGAAAAGGAGCTTTTGTACACCCAGATTTTGTACTGCCACCACAAATCAGTTTTGTGTGCCTATAGTTGACCTGTCTGCTGGCATAGTGACTCTTCCAACTTTTTATAAATCACACATCTGATAGGGACTGTCTCAGATTGAATAATATTACCAATGTCCCAAGATAGTGGGTCCCAATTTGCTATGTATTCACTGCTCCGACAGTTTGCAGACAGCCAACCTTTGCTTGCCCAAACTTGAAGTCATTCACCACAAGCTCTCTGTGGTTTGGAGGACCCCAAATTCCAATTAGTGCTCAGGGTAAATCTGGATGTTTGGAAGCACCTGGTCCTGACAAGTTCCAGGTGGGATTTTCCAAATTATTCCTACTTCATATCAGACATGACACAAAGTGAATAATTTTGTCAGGCAAAGGGACCATGCGGTGAATGGAAGAAGGGTCAGAGGTGATGTGGAAGAGTCAGCTGATTTTACACTGACTCACTGTATTTATAACCAATTTCTCCTTACTATATATAATTTTATTGTCTTTGTTTCTGTATTTTTATCCCAGTTTCATATGATGTTTGCTGTTTACCTCAGCTCCTTCTGACCAGCTTCTGATCCACTGGATCAATATTATCCATACCTGGCAATGCAATCAGTTTAGTGATGTTGAGTTCCTACGAGGGGCCAGCACATGTCATGTATTGCTCAAAAGCCTTCTCCTCCCTGCGGTGAGCAGAGCAGTTCTCCTCGGCTCATGCAGACGTGCAGGGTCAGAAGGTCCTCACTCTGTTGGTACCCATTCCCATCCTCAGGCCCCCGAACCGTATCAAAGTGAGAGATTTAAGAAGTAACAGAAAGAAGGTGAGGCTAATGAAATTCAGTTGTGAGACAAAAGAATAAAAATCAAAGACAGCCATTCATTCCACTGCTCATAAATGCTTTCTTTCCATTTTCCCTTACAAGAAAAAAAATCTCATTTCATTTTTATTGTCTTCCCCAGCTTCATGTGAAATCCACAGACAGAGTAATTGTTCCTTGTTTCCTCCTGTCAAACAGAAGGTGACATACTGAACAATTAAGGGGTTTTTTGTTCATAATAAGCTACAATGTCTAAAAGAAGAGAAAAGACTCAATTTTAAAACAGTCTGGAGAGTGAGAGGACAGTCTGCTGTCTCATAGAAACCAGGACTTAATTCGTGGTAAAGTAGAAGCCTTTTCTTCTTGAGGACTCTGAAGTAAATTTTACCTCTCACCGCTTTTGACTTTCAGCTGTAACACTTGCTGTGGGAGCTAATCCACTTTCTATTGTCCCAACCTGAGACGATTAGTGGTATATCATTAGCTAAGACCTTTTTTTGCTATTAGAAGTCCTATCCTCAATGAATACAACCCTTTCTCAATAAAGCCAGTCTCAGTAGCACCCTGGTTCAGGCTGACCACACCGTGTGTCACTGCAGAACCAATGAGGAAGCTGTCACTGGGAGACAGGCTGTGAAAGAAAAGCACAAGTGTACTGGTAATTCTCTGCACCTCGGTACACTTTGTAGGTCTGGCTGCTTCAAATAAGCCCCACATGTAACCCGAAAAGTCAATTTTTCTTATTGTTCACTTACTTGAGGTCTTAAACAGCTGAACACAGTGGTAACAGTGTAACTAAAGCTATGATGTATGATATATAGGAAGTAATATTCCAATTAACAGATTAATCCAAAATAGGTTTTTCAACTCGTTTATGAACATTTGGAGATGTCTTGCTCTCAATTTGAGAAAAAGTGTGAAAAGGGAAAAAAAACCTGCTAAACTTCAAGTAACGTTGTATGAATGGCAGATGAGATGCAAGTGAAACATGTTGCAATAAATATACAGTTTGTGTTCTATAATTTTCCATTGCATTAATTTGTCTGAATATATTTAGATCAGTAATTTAGACTGGAAATTAAGGCTGTTTATAACAACTGCTGTATGTTGATGGAAATATCGTTTGATGTGCTATATTTTAAAATCATGTCATTGACTTTTGGAAACTGCTTCAAAGTTAAATACACAAAATTATTTTAACAAAATAATGTTTTACCATACAATTAAAACATAAAAAAATGGAAAGTTAAAGGTCTTGCATATTTTATGCATAAGATTTAATTTTTCTAAGAGCAATTTAACTGGCCTGGAATTACTTTTCTAGAAAGAAACTGTCTGATGTAGTCAGAATATCTTAGCCAAATCTTGCTTTCTCATCATTCTCTCTTTAGTTTTTAATTCTGCATTTATTAATGTATGCAGTCTTAATGTTTGGCATTTTAATTTTTCAGAGCCTAGCTGAACCATCCTGTGGCTACAGAATAAAAGCAGAGGTCAGGAAACTGCAGGAGCCTTGAATTACTATTCCTTTCCTAGGAGAACCTACTGAAATGACAGCTTTTCCTTTGTCGTGTCTATGGACCACTTTTGAATGTGAGCATCCTTTGCTTGTGCATCAGCATTTGGGTGATACTTGTTCTCCTGACTGGCTGCCCCTTTCGTGTTGAGTGACACCAAAGCCTTCGCAAAATCAATATTTCTTGGAGGGGCCAGTGTTAGTCCCAGTTTTATCCACATCAAGGATGGATAGCCCTAAGTGAGTCAAGCTTTGCCAATGTCCTGGGTGTCCAGAGCAGTCAATGGGAACAAATGATGACTTCCTACCAGGAAATCCTGCCTCAAGAAGTGTTGCTCAGCCTCAGGAGAGGACAGACGTGTTTAGCCTGCTCCTAGAGATGAGTAGTAGTGGAGAGGGAGCAGGGAGGGAGGTAGCAGGGATGCTCCTTCCTGCAGTTCTTGGTGCTGAAAACCAACAGGCCTCAAACATTGCCCATGGTGGCAAAGGGGTGATTCTGGCAGGGAGACTGGGGTTGTCTTGAAAGGGAAGAGCAAAAGGGTGAGTATTTGAGGGTAGAGAAAGAAACTTAGCACAGGTAGTGGGGGAAGCAAACCAATAAGAGGAAGAGTGAAACACTCAGAATGAAACTTCAATAGTTGTAAAATTGAAGGCTGTTTTTAAAGTAACAAGTAAAGCTTTGGCATGCTTAAAAATTTCATTGCACTGGGACAGAAGAATAGAATGGAGAAAGTAAATTTTCATTAAATAGAGAGAGCTCTCATCCTGGATTTCAATTGTTGACACTGAAGGGGTGCTCAGAAGAAAATGAAAACCTCAATAACTGTGTGAATGCTTCCTGAATTCACATCTCCTCTTTATTTCAAAATCATGCATGGTGAAGCCCCTGGCTGACAGGCAACACTTGGAGAAGTAGCCACTGATTCTGGGTGTCTCTGCTCGATTGCCTCTTCTGATGCGCCTGACACTCTGCAATAAAAATAAACACATACATAGGCAGGACCGCTAACTGGCATCCACAAGCTGCAACTGCATAACCATTGCACTGTTTGTAAAGATACTATTTGTAATTGTTATCCATTATAAAGAGCACTGCAGTATTTATGAAGAGGAAAATGCAGAGATTGCTGTAGGCAGTTAACAAATATGCCACTTGCAATATTTCCATCCAATTCAAGTCTAACAAAGACATTATTCCTCATCCTAAAGATCTGCTGATTTAATTTTTTTTTTACAGCAAGAAGTCATCTCTGCATTTTGCCCCTCTTTTTACACTTAAAAGCACTTAAAAATTACTTGAACCTGTTTAAAATGCAGTTTGATTATAGTAATATGGACAACTTACATTAGTGCTTTGAAAACATCACTCTCTAACAGATTAAACTTTCAGATTCTGACCCCTACACTTAAAAGCAGCCACGCTATACAATTCCTTCCATAAACTGAATTTTAAAAGCATTTGGAGCTCCCTTAAGCCATGATATTCCAGTTGAAAGGGTGTTCCAAAAGTTCAGTTTTGTTTAGATATTCCTTCTAATCCTTATATCTGTTTTCAGATCTTCCTTCTAATGTCTAGGACATGAGCAATTAATACTCACTTGTTTCTGTGTCAGTTTGTTTTGTGACTCAGTAGCTCTCTTCCCTTCCTGTTTATCTCTGAGTCACATCCTCCCTAAGCCTTTGGTCTAATTAACTACCAAACTAATTTTTTCTAGTATGATAAGCTGAGCTTCCCTAGTCATCCAAGCAGTCTCCTCTGCATCCCCTTGGTTTAGAATTGGTGGTGCTGAAGACCCACACATTTAGGAGGTTTCAATTTTTGACTTCATCTAATCTCTTTCTATGAGCTGAATGCCCAGTAGCAGTCGATGCACTTTAAGTGTGCTGCTGGAGTCTCTCTTCCAGTTTAGTTTCTCCTGAATGCTTGGTGCATGTGGTCTAGACCATGCTGTGGTGTGATCCGAGGTGGTGTCAGCAGTGATTCACTTGAAAACCACCCTCCTAGTCCAGACTGAAAGGCCGCTGTAGACAATCTCGATAACACCACAGCATTTCCTTGAGGAACTGGGTTTTATTCCAGTCTCCTTTTCCAAAACTCATTCTTTTCTTTCCATATACTGAGGGTCACACATGGTAATTGCTTGTTGCCCTCCATTGCTATCCTTTATAATTATCACTATGTTTTTATATGAAAGAGGAAAATGCAGAGATCACAGTAGGCAATTAACAAATATGCCACTTCTTTCTCCCCCAAATGTCTTGATATTAATTTTTTCTCATAGGATAAGGAAATTAAAAGAAAATCCATTTTTAATGGGAAATAATTTTAAAATGCAAGTACTAAAAGGAGTGATAATTTATACACTTCAAATAAATGTGCTTCTGAGTTTTTGTTTTAACAGTTTCCTTGTATTTTTTGTCTATTCCAAAATGGCGTGATTTTACTAGGATCTAAATGTGTTGAAAGGCACATTAACCAAGAGAGGGGAAAAAAAGGAGCTATATATAGTTTTACTGTCCCTTTAGGGAACCATTGCTTGAGCTTCATTAATATGCATTTTAGCACAATCTAATTTACTCATATGGCTGGCCCCAGGTGTTTGGAAAGGCAACCAGAGGAAAATCAGATCATACTATAATTAGAGACAAGAAATATTGAATGTCTTCTCTTTTAGGTCCTTGTAAGGCACATATTAATTATAACTGGATGAATTTATGAAAAGTAATACTATGAAGAGCTCCAATAGTAATTATTTTTGAAAAATGATCTCTACCAATAAGTGTATTCTGATCAAAGTACACAGAAAATATATATATATTGCCCTCTCAAAACATTGTTTAGTGCAGTGCCCCCATGACACCTTTCTGATGTTTATTTATTCACTGAAAACCACAATATAAATCCTCATTTCTTGTGTGTTGTTTCTTGAAAGGCTTCAAATGGGCAGAGCGTCTGATGAATTTGCCCCATCCTACTAAGGAGAGCAATCCTTTGCTGGGTTACAAAAAGCCAAGGCCGGGAAAATGGGAGGTAAAAGTCAGGTGTGGGGGAAAAAAGGTTAAATTACTGTCTCTGTATGGTGTGATTAAGTGCTCTGTGCTTTCATGAAGTCACTAGGAGGTTTTGGCAAGCGAGTGTTCACAGCTGGCCCCTGAACTGCTAACGGGATGTAGTGGTGCAATAAAGGGGCTTAATATATTAATTTCCTAAGTGTCGTCTTGATTTGCAGCAGGAAGTGTAAGCAAAACAATGTCAAACACATTAGCCCTGAAGGTGCCTTTGGAGCAGTGCTGGGCAGTCTGCCCTTGCCCAGGCGCTATGAACTCTTCAACTGGGGAGGTGCTTGCCGGGGGAAGAGACTATTTCAGAATAGGGCTTTAGGGCTGAAACAGCCTGAATTACAGTGGTAGCAGGCTACTGAGGGATGCATATGTTATGGAAATACTTAGTCATCTCTAGTGAGATTCTAATCTGAAATATCTGACCTTTGTATAATTCAAAAATAGTGAGATGCCCCAGAGATGCTGGTAACCACGTGAGTAGTAGCACAGGGGCCCGTATGACCTGTGCTTGGAGAAGCAGTGCTGACTAACAAGCAAGGCTTCAGAGGAGCTCAGCTCTCTCCAGTCTTCATGAAGACCATGAAGGAACCAGGAGGGTGTCTCCCCATAGGGTGCTCTAAAGAGTTTTTATCTTCTTGCTAGAAATTTGGTAAGAAAACCTGTTATTTCAGCTTACAGCCAAGTTTGCTTATTCATAAAGAAGTGAAGTTAGTTCTGCTTCAGATAGGGTGTGATTTCAGGAGAAACCACACTGAAGTGTATTCACATGCAAATCATCAGTAGTTTGTCAGATACACTGCTCATTACACCTCAGTGAAGCACTAGGACAAACATTACTTTGATGTGATAAGCAGGGTGACATTAAAGGTGAATAGTAGAGTGCGCTATTAAGATGGAGTTTAAAATGCACTTATTTCTCCACAGAGGGTGCCATTTAAGAACAGTCCATCTACAGAACATTTTCCTAAAGCAAAACATCAAAGAGGGGATAGGAAATATGTTTTAGGCCATGATTCTGGAAAGAAATCAAAGATATGAATTTCATTAAATCACCAAGGAGTTTAAGAAGAAGTAGGTTCAAAATGTACATGAAAAATATTGCAGTAAGTGAAAAGGGAAAATAAAATATCCAGTGACTGGAGAATATTAGAGAAAAGAAGATTATGGAAAAAGGATAATTGAGAAGTATAGTAAGGGAAGAAATTACATTTGTAGATGAAAAATCTTACATATGGGAAGCAGATTTTGCTCCTATCTGACCAAAAAAACAAGCAAAGACTATTCCCAGAAACACTCTGTACATCAGTTTGATCCAGCAAACTTGACAAACTAATTATGGGATCTTTTATAAAGAAAATAAAGATCATTGAAGGCTGCTTCTCTCTGTACTCGTAGTTTCTCCTAGACTGAGCAAGTCTGCAGGAATTGAAATGAAACATTGCCTTTAATCATGTAACTTCCTATAAGCAAAAGTGCATCTATTTGCAATATATCAATAAGCTGCCCTCTGCTGAGTGTCTCAATAACCTTGCTACATTAGCAGGA
>NW_010163566.1:43278-97940 GCF_000695765.1 Mesitornis unicolor
CATGAGGAGAAGTTTGCTCTGTTTTGGCTCTCCAGCAGCCACCCACTCACGACTGTGACCTGTGGCCGTGTGTGCAGGATGAGCCACAGCTGGTGGAGTTGAAAACCCAACAGCAAAGAGGACCCAGGGAGAGAAGCCAGTGTCCTGGTGCCTGCCTGCAGCATGCCCAAGGACCAAGCTTTTGGCAAAAGGGACTGAACAAAGCCAGGGCCTCAGTAAGTACCACCCATGACCCACAAATCTGCAACGAGATCCTTCCCTCGGCTGGCTGCTGTCGCACCTCTGTGGCTGAGCTGCAGATTGTGGGTGAGGGAGCAACAAGGAAGGGGAAGGAGAAGGGATGTGGGGGTGAGGAGAGAGGGGTTTGGGGCTAGAAATAGTGGCTGGGGTGTACCGTGAGAAGGTTAGTACTTTAGTCCCAGGGATAAATAAGCATTTTTCAATGTACAAGCTTCCAGCACACAGTAAGTAGAACAGCTGCAGTGCAACACTATCTCTGCTTTATTTCCTTCTCAGTTCATCCCTTTCTTATTTACATTACTCTATATCACAGGCTTGAATTTTCATTTGTCTGTTCTTGAAGTACTTTGTTTCACCTCAGTTGAAAGCAGGGAGTATTCTGTACTGCAAGTGCTCTGCTAACGCTGCTCCAAGGCTCCTCGGAGGTAGCGAGCGGGACCTCTCACAGGAAAAGGAGCCAGGCTCTGCTTCTTGTGCTGCTCAGTTGGACACTGCAGGGCTTCTTTAGTGCCTCTTTGTTCAGCACTGTCAGTTAAAATGCTGTGAATGCTGTAAGAAAATACATGAGCAATGTTCATTATATCTACTCCACATGACTTTTTGATGAATAAAATCACCAAAGAAAAAGGGTATCATCCAAATTATATTCTATATGTCTTCATTACAGTTCTGCAGTGTGGATGGTCTTTCTTTACAAAAAATTAGATCCAGTAATAAGTATTTTTACCCAAGAGTGTGTTGACAGCTGATGGCTCAAGGAGCTGTGTACATAAAGCCCCAGATGAATCAGGATGACTGGTTAAGTGTATGTAATCCTGGATACTGTAGTTTTAGTGGAGGATGCGCCCATTGATGTGTACCATACTTAAAAATAGGGATATTTAAGGAGGTCATGATATGAACAGTAAACAATTATGGTTTCTGCTCACTCAGACAGTTGAACTTGGGGAGGATTTAGGAGAGGAGCTGCCTCTGAAACACTCAGGGTAAGTGCTGGACTGGTTAGTGGAGAAGCAGATTAGGAAGAAAAGGTGGAACAGATAGGCTGTGGATACTTTGTATTACTCAGATAAGGAAAAGAGTTTGTGCTTGAATTATACCATATTTAGTCTTGAGGTGTACTTTTACTGCTTGGGTAAGACATTATCTGTCTAGAGTTAACTGTATATCTTGGCATACATAACTGCATGATTTTGCCGCAAAGCTGGGAAAAGAAAATTTGTTGGGTTCTTGACCTCATTGGCCCTGAGGAACCTATGTAAATTTACATCCATAAATAAACTATGCAATTGTTATTATTAGCTAGTCGTGCTTCACTGAAATCTAAAATTCCCTGCTTGTCACATGCCAATATGCTGTGAATTGATATTACTGTGCTCAGCTGTAAACTTTGTGTCCAATGCATCTTTGCAGAGAGCATCTCTGCCCTTGCCTTATCCTGGAGATGTTTGCAAGGTCAGTCTGAAAGCTCCTCAGGCACCTTAAATATGAGCAACAACTTCACTTGGGCATGTGCAGAACCTATTTCCTGACAAACACCTATTGCAATGCAGAGTCTGGATGCCTTTGTATCTCAAGAGGTTCACCGCTTGCATGTGCTCTGAGGACCCTAACACCTAGAAAAATAACACTAACAGTGACAGCTAGAGGTCACCTAACCCTCTGCTAGCTCCACGGTGGATGAGTTTGTATGTACATCTCGCCTGTTGCTCAAGACTTCAGGTGATGGACACTTCACTGTCTCTTCAGGTGAGCTGTTCTAGTGCATAATTACCTTGATCAAGAAAGTGTACCATAATATCCAGCCTGACTACCCTCCATTTGATTAAAGGCTACTATTCTTGTCTGGTCACCACAGGCATGGATAACAGATCCTTAATACTTAGCAGCAGACAGTCTTTGAAGTACCCCGGTTTCTGATCATGACCTTCACCAACAACCCTAACTCTTCCATAAACATCCTTGTAAGTTACAGATTTTAGACCTCACGTCATTCTCATTGCCGTTGTGTTTTCTTGGTTTGGTTTGTGTCATTCACAGACTGTGGTGCCAATACCTCAATGCTGCACAGAGTCACTCAGTGCAGAGCACCCCGGTATTGAATGCCTGAGACAGAATCCAGAGGTTTTGCAGACAATATTGCTGTCTCATTCATTAGTCAACATGGTTGTACTTACACCTGACATTTGAGAGCACTTACCTAGGAACAGAAAACACTGTTTTCTACCCATTCCTGAGTTCTCAGGTGTCTAGATTCACACTGTCGCTGTACCAGGAGAATGCTCTGGTTTTCAGCTGGTTTAGGTAGCTTTGCTGTCAGCTGTAGTTCATCCGCTCTGCAGCTAGAAAAATAAGATCCATTTGGGCAGAGAAAAAAAAATCTCAAGAGGGAGAAATGCAATCAAATGGTTATGACATTGGGATGGGAATGGCCTCTGGTGTTAACGAATTTGTATAGTTGGCAGGCCTCAGTCTTTTGTATTATAATTGTATTATCATTATCATGTCTGTCTAATCTAAGAAACTATAATACAGGGCAAACCTAAACAGGGCAAAAAGTGTTGCAAGGGTTTACTTTTCTCTTTGAGACAGGGACAGGACCGATGTACTCAGGTTCAATTTGCACCGTTATTCTGATTGCACATCACCAGGGGCAGGCATGACTCCATTTCATGGGACCTGCAATAGGTATGATTCAGCTAGAAAAATAAAATTCAAGCATAAAAAGCCCATGCATAGGTACTTGCAAGATAAAGACCACAGCCTTAGTCATAATGAATTCACTAGGATCACATAACTGGAAGTACCTTTCTTCAGAAGAACAGACTTGGAATAATAAATCTCTGAATAAAAATTTCCATTTGAGGAAATGGAAAATTGTGTTGCATATATTGTGTATGTATATATAGGCAGGGAGGCGTGTGTGTCTGAAAGAGAGAGACCTGAATTCTAACCTGAATTAAAATGTTATAAATAGTAGGATCCTGTTTAGCAGAGGTGACATAAGAGAACTGCTTAGTATTCCAGTCTCCCAGGAATGCACGCTATTCTTTAATGGCAGGCTACTCTGTTTTGATCACCAGTTCACCATGCATTACAGTGCTTCATACCTCATTCTCCTTTCATTCGTCAGACACACTATGGTATCGTTTTACCTTTTGGGCCAGGCATGCTGCTTTTGCACATCATCCTTATGTACTCAGCTAAAATGATTTATTCATGAGAAGAGAAGGAATTACATGTTTGGTGTGGGTATGGAGTGTGACTTACCAATACAGTGCCCTTGTGAAACCCCTGTTACTAATCTGTGTAATGTAACAAATAAAACACAGTTGATCTGACAGCAGGATAAACAGAAATACTTTTGTCTTTCGTTCAGCTAGTGAGTTTGATGATGATGATTACTTTAAAATCTGCAATTTCTCTTGCTTGATATTTTAGCCACAATGGCAGTGCTTGATGAAGTGAGATCAGATGTGAACAAGGAAAGACGAGCTGTAAGTGAAAAAAGTGGCAACACAATGTTTATAAAGGAGTTTAGCTGCCATTAAAGTGCCTTAATTATGTAAGATAATTTTGAAGCCAATCAGTTTTTGTAAAGTCAAGTGATCAGACCATGATGCATCTTCTGTTGTCAATTTGCTATCACATTTGCCAGGATTTTGATCGCACAGAGGCTGTCAGGCTCCAATGCTCCGTGTCTGGGCAGCAGGTAGGGAGAGATGGTCTGCAGCAAGCAGACGATTCTGTCTCCAGCTCTGGGAAAAGAAAACCCTTGAAAGCAAAAGTGGGTTAGTAGACATTAAAGTCATGCCTTTACATAACTGTGTGGTGTAAATTGCCCCAGGTAAGAAGAAAATCCAGATTTAATTTTCCCAATGTGACACTGACTTGGCATAGGAAACTGGGAAAATCACTTGCCTCCTTTAGATCACAGCTCCCTATTTTCAGACTTGTGATGCCGCTCTTTGCCTCAGCAGCCTGCCCTGAGACAAATCAGAACCATTTGTGACATGTTTATATAGTGGTGGACTACGGGAAAAGGAAGTAGGCAAACCAGAAATATTTCTTTTACAAAATATTTAGTTAACATTTTTACTGTGGTCTTTTAATTATGCAGATTTAACAGTAGCTTGTTTATTCAGTGGAACTGGTAGATATATAACTAAAAGTAAGAAAAAGAGATCTTATAACTCCAACAGAAACTTTAATAGTATTTCCAGTGCCTGGAGGAGCTGAGAACCCAGAAGTGAGCCACAAACCCATGCGTAGCAACAGGAAAGATGAGGGACGATGGTCTCCAGCACCTGGGATGGAGAAGTTTGCCACCAGAGGGAGACGTGTGAATACGGTACAAGTGGTTGTATTGGCACAGGAAAGGTCATTAGATACTTCAGAGATAAGGCTCAAAGATCAAAGTTTTCTCTTTGCCCACAGCTATTTCTCTACCAATTTCACATGTAATGAAAATCAGCTTAAAAGTTTGGCTTTTGGCTAAACGTTCCTAGCTACAAAATTTACTCGGTAAAAATGCTACCTTGATGTTCCATACTTAACCTTCATAATTTGTGCAAAGTATGTGCTTGCTCAATAAAACAAAATTGCTAAGTAAGCCACCCAAATTTTATGCTTGAAAAAACAACTCTGGGACTGAAGATCAAGACATGCTTTAAATACCAGGGACACTTTCACTGAATTAGTATGAAAATCTCTGTGATCTGAAATTTTTCTGGCAACTGCTTTGCTGGTGATAAAGCAGATTACATCTGATTGCTGTAATGGCTCTGCATTGCTGATAGCAGAATGAGCTGGAGTGCATCACATCATGCAACAAATACTTTGGCTCTGGAGGCGAGTAGAGGGTGGAAGAAATACAGCATTGTTATAGAAATATTCTTTTGATTAGATCCAATGTTTAAAGAGGTACGGGATCTATTCCAGATAATACTGAAGTCCTTTATCCTGACAGTGTGATTGAAAAGTGCCTTGCACCCAGCAAGAACAGAAGCTGATATGATCTGGTGCTTCAGCACAAAAAAGAAGTCCTTTAGAGAAGTCTGTCCATTCAGTGCTGCTTTGGTGCTACTTACTGCACTTTAACTCACAGTACTTCTGGTATTTCCCTTAATATGGAAATGCATGTACACCCCTCTCTGAAGTAAAAAACCTACTAAAATTTTAGGAACCTATTCACTGCTCATTAAGAAACAGGTTCCCATAGCTGCACAGGGTTAAACACTGTGTGTCAGACATATGAAGAAACAGCAGATTGAAAAAGATGTCAAATAGCTGAGAAATAGCAATTTCTGCTATTTCCCTGGGGATGCCCATGGATCCCTCACAATGCTATGTGGCAGATAAGGGGTGCTATTAGGTTATTGTATATATAGTATATAATAAATATAACAGATAGATATTTGCCTCTGCTTTTCCCTGCCTGATGCCTCTTCCCCTTTCCTACTAACCCACTCACTTCTGCACTTCTGTAGCACTTATTTACACATTTTTTCTGCAGTGCTCTGTCCAAAATAAAGTTCATTTTAAGGCTAGAGTGTGTCACAGAAGAGGTGATGCTGAGTCTTTACATATTCTTTTACAGTGTGGGTGAATTCTTTGTAAACTCACAGATTTACCATCTTTCAGGAATTGTGACATTTTTCATTCTACAGACCCAACATCCTTATGATTTTTGCAATTTCCATCATCCTTGTCCCCCTAAATTTACAATAAATTTGAGGTATAGAACTCACAAAACCCAAACCATGAGAATCTTGTTTTCCATCTTCCTTCTGATATGTAGCAGAATGGAGCTGCTCAGGTAGCAACTTAGTAACTACTTTAAATTACTGCACATATAGAACGCCACCTGTTCATAAACACAAATATAACAATTAAGTGAAAAATATTTATAACATTTTTATTTTTACAACCTCCATATTTGCAGGAAAAATTTAAAAAATAATTAGAAGAAATCATTAATTTAGGAAAGAAAAAAATTAAATTAAATATATAATTTAGCTCAACTAGGTTACTGTTCGTATTTGAGACTATTGATACCATTCTAATTAACTTTTCTCAAGAAATTCTCAAAAGGATCCATGGAGGGAGTTTCATCACAGTTTGTAAATCTATTTTGCTGCTGTTCCCATGCTATAACTCAAGCAAACTTTCTAGCTGTTGCTTTTCTTGCACTTCGTACTGGAGAACAGCAGAATCTGCAAAGATTCATTGATCCTGCTGTACCACCTTCTCTGTCTTGCTTTTTGTGCTTCGCCTCAACAAACTGTCAAGGGATGTATCTATAAATCACAGCTCCTGTGCTTGGTGTTTGTGGGGGCTTCTACAGGATGCGTAATGGAGCTGCATTGTTTTGTCTTCCGGAGCTCTGGAAGGCAGATATATTTGTGGAGAGAAGGAAAATAACTTTACTTGCCTTTGAAATCAATTAAAATCAGTTCAACACATACAATGATACTTACATATCTCTGTAAAGCAATGACATATATGTTATTGCCCTTATCTGCTGTCCCTTTGGAAATGGGGGGTTATAGTCACACTGTTTGAAAATGTCCACATGCAAATCTGGGGCCTATTTAAATTCACAGGTTCAAAATATATGTTGAAACTTGCAGCTGAGCAGGTATTTCAATGATTATTTTACTTCAAAATTTATCAGAAAGGTTTCTGGTTAAACAACATCTGACTCTAGTCATTTGTTTTTAAGTGTTAGTAAAACATGTTTCTCCATTTATTTAAATCGATTAAATGTAAAAGTGCAGAAAAATGTCTCATTTTTATGAGATAAATTTTTTAGTTCAACTATCATTTTGATTCACTCTAGATTTAATGCTAGAGTATTTCAATATGATAGAGTATTTTTCATATGTGATACTTTATAATGTCCATATATAAAATATTAAGTGTTCCTGTATTAAAAAATCATAGTATTTCAGCATAAATACAATTCTGTTTCTACATTTTGATCCCAGTTTGGAGTGAAACACTGTGAAATGTTACATTATCCACAGAAATGAACATTCTGTTTTCTTACAGGTTGTATTTCACTTGTTTGAAAAATGCCACTAAAGCCAGTTCAAGCCTGAAAATGTTCTGTATCATGAACAAGAAGTTCATAATGATGTGCTTAGTGCCTTAATAGCTTAAAGACCGTGAATCAGGTTCTGTAAAATGCTTAGTTTTGTACGTCATTCTTAAAACCATGACTAGACCAAATCCTTTATCTTTAGTAATATTTTAGGCAACAGAAGAATCTCAGCAACTAATTTTTTGTTCCCAAAGCTAGTTATTTCCCCAAGTCGAATGAGAAATATACAGATCAGAGGGTTTTGTGTGTGCACTTCCTTCTAATTTAGCAAACAAAACAATGTGGAAGATGGGGCCATCTCCAGGGCTGATTAAAGAACCTCAGATGTCAGGGAATACATGGCTCTTTTAAGAAAAGAAGAACATTAAGTAGTCTTTGAGCAGTGCTGCGATGTGACATTTTTACAAGGAACTCATTTGGAAAAAAGTAAAGAGCAAATATTCAGAAGAGACTGAGAAGCGTGCAGCTATTATGCTTTCCTATCATCTGGAAAAGGCGATGACTTGTTACTCCTATCCACGATAAAGTATCCCTCAGCAGAGCCAAATCCCTGCAAAACAGATATTTTCTGCTGGGTCTGTCTCTTTAATTCTTCCCCTTTTATTCAGTAGCATTTATCATTCCTAAGGCCTTGCTTCTAATCTCCTTGGAAAATTAACCAAGATGTTAACAGCTGAGAAAAGTTACGAATGCTCAGGGGAGGAGAAAGGAACACAGTCATAGATCCACTCTTGAACAGCTCTTGGATATCAGAGCAATTCCAACAGGCAATGAGGTTAATACCAGTACGGCGAACATTTATGCAAGGAAAGCGTCTGCAGTATTTCAGAAATATTTCTACCCAAAAGGCTACCTGAAAATAGTCTTCATGAAGATGCTCCTAAAGCATTAATTGTTGGCATTTCCTAAGGGAGCTGGATTTTGTGCAGCTCTGAGGATCCACAGGAGCCTCCCCCAATTCTGGCAGCTCTGCTGGGGCATGCAGACACCCATGGAGAGCTTATGACTTGCCCCAGACCCTGAACTGCTGCACCAAAATGCTACTGTCACCCCTGAGAGACACTCATCTCAATCCCCCCCTCCTACAAGGAGGACCTCAGAGAAGGGCAGGCTGGGCCTACACAGGCAGCCCAGCCTGGTCCGGGAGAGGTAGATGTGCTTGCACACATGACACAATTCGTGTCTCTCACAAGCACCATCTATTGCAATACCTCCCCTTACACTGACTGAAGTTACAGGGAGGTATAATGCATATATGGTGGCTGTATAGGATGCCCTGAAGAAGTGTGACCATTTTCATTGCTGTCGAAACATAGACCAGTTTATTGGGATTCACTGCTTCTATGTGTAACCATGGGTTTTGATTTTCATTCAGGGTGCTGTAAGGAGAAATCCCACTAGAATTAATCTGAAAACTGGGTAAATGCAAGAAGAATCAGGCTCATTTTATGCAGTTATTTCCTGAATGTAGATAAATTCAGATCACCTTGTGCTCTTTATGAATTGCACTATTCAGCTGATGTATAACTCCCCTGTGGAAAGCCGCAGCCTGCTGAAGTGAGTCTAGATACAGTCTCAGCTGTTTTAATTTGCCTTGCATCTGTTTACTCGCAAAGATATTGAAGGACAAAGTTTTACAAACCTAAACCTATTCTTGATGGCTTAAGGAAGAAAACAGTCCCTGGATCTATTTGCCTAACTGAGGTGGCAACGTCTTCTGTCTGCACACCTTGAGAGCTTTATATCAGGGAAATTGCCATCCCTACTCAGGATGCAAACCCTTCTCTGGTCAGGTATCACTAGGGTTACTAATGGCTACATTTCTTCCCTTTGTTTGCTTGTTTAGTGTCCTCTCCATTGCGCACTGTTGGTGCAATGAGCTGTGAAACCACATTTGTTCACAAAATGAAACTCAAGAGATTTGGTCCTAATGCAGCAGAAATTCAGACATTTGCCTTTACCTGTAAAAGAAGCTTTGTCCCAAGAGTTACGAAGTGGTAAAAATAAATGGTAAACAAATAGCAAGTGTCAAATATTTGGAATCCCAGTGTAGGCTACAGCAGGGATTTGTAAAGCTGTATTTGTTCGGAAAAAACAAACAAGCAAACAAACAAATGAGAAGGTAGTCCCTGAATTTTGTGGTACACCTCTAAGTGCAAACAACAAAACCCTTTCCACAGATATTGTGATATAGTAACAGCTGGAAATCCAGAGCGAGCTTACACATTAGAAAAAAAGAATACAACAGAATCACAATTAACAGAGCCCAGGAGCAGAATTGGACAATACTTTCTCTGAGGTGAGCACATCAATGCATCAGAAGGCTCTCAGCCTTGGCACAAAGCAGGCTAATAAACTACAGCCAGTTAACCCCCTAGAAAGCCAACTGGAGGAGGCATTAAATACCAAGATTTGAAAATAATTCTTCCAGCGTCTTTGCAGGACAAGTCTTTTCTTCCAGTCTTGCTTTCCAACCCAGCAATTTCCAGGGGTTCCTTTTGCAGGAGCTTCTCTGAGTTACCTAGGAAGCTCCCTGCTTTCTACCACCCCTGAGGTTGACATCATTTCTGTGCCCAGCTCCTTTCCAGCATCTTCTGGATTGCACTGACCCCCCCTACCTGACCCAATCTGCAGATACGAAGCTTCCTCCAACTGAGCAAGCACAGCCACATGTGAGGAAAGCACAGTTTCTTTCCATCTTTTATTCCTTTCCTCTGATCCCACCCCACCATCTGTGGTACTTTCCCCTCTGCCACACAGCCACTGGGTTAATTTGTGTAAAACATACACTATATGGTACCCTTCGCTCTAAACAAACACAGATCAAACATCACAGAGGGCAGAAAACAGCAAAGGGGAGCCCTGTGCATAGTTGTGAACAGCAAAGTATCCTGCTTCTATGGAGGAAGGGAGTAAAAATGTCAGTTAAAGTGAACTGACATTTGAAGAAAAATCTCTTTTCCTCCTGCAGAGTTCCCCATTGCCCAGCCACATTGCTCAGCTGGGTGCACAAAATATTTTAGTCTGAGGGTGACAAAAAAAAGGAGAAAGATTATGGAGACATCATGCTGATGGAATATAAAGGTTAAAACTGAAATAGCTTTCTAATCCAAATATTTAGTCCTTTTAATTTCCTGAGAAAATTTTGTATTTTAGCCTGAGTGTGCTTCAGGACAAGCCAAACGAGTTTGCTGTTTCATCTTGAAGACAAAGGCTAAGCCATGTAAAAGCCTCTTGTGCCCTCTCAGAATTTCACCAAATGCTGTGCTCTTTCAGGACCACCAAGTGAAAACACACAGTAGCTGTGGCAATCCAGTGCAGATGGCTCACTCCCACGCACGATGCTCCTGCATCTTTCTTGTCTAGAGAGTAGATGAATGTTTGGGATTACGTCCCCCCGCAGAAGACTTCTTCCAGGAATGGAGCAACTTGGTTCACAGCAGGACTGTGTCTTGGTGTAAGGCTGGTTGGAAGCCTACCCTTCAGACCCATTTTGTGAATGAAGAGAGGTGCAAGGCTATATTTGCAAAGTTAGCTGTCAAAAATGAGGACCTTTGAGTAAAAATTACACAAATGACCCAGTTTTTCTAATCACCAGGAACCTGCACCTCTGAGTGCCTCTGGTGTACTACCTAGCAAATGACCCATGGGAAAAGCACTTGATCAGTGCCTTAATTAGACCGCTTGTATTTCGGTAAGTTTTGGCAGGCATTCAGCTTGAACAATTTTGTTGCAAAGTTCTAAGCTTGTCAAGGCGGCATGTAGTTAGGAAAATTTCATCAGCTTTAACATTTCTTAAACTCTCAGAGAAGTTTCTTCCTTATTTTGTGGGAAGCTGCCTTGGGTAGAGTGGAACAGAAGATAAGATGTGAGCGCGGTTAGCTTGAGACCCAGGAGAACCAAGTTCAATTTTCAGCTCCGCCATAATCTTCCCATATGACAGCTCATTGTTTCTGCTTCACTTCATCATTTTTATTACTTTTGAAACAGAGCTGAATATCTTTGTAGATTTCTTTTCAGACCATGAGTTGTTCAGCTTAGTCTAAGAGTCACTAAATTAAACTGAATGGCCTAAAAATATGGGAGGCTAGAATGGGAAAGGTCTGTGTCTCTGGGAAATAAGGATGATACTATTTCCTTCTTTAGAGCTTTAAAACACACTGAGATATCAGTAGTTTGGCCATTAAAGTGCAATAGGTAAAAATAGAGTGTCTGTTTAAATATCTGATACAATGACAATGAATTATTTAAAAATGGAAATCTTTAGTATTAGCTATGGAAGGGAGAAAGTGTGCAGTTTTTCCAATTTTGGAAACATTGTGTCAATGGCAATAGTGTTCATAAGACGTGTGTACATGATTATGTAAAAATACAAGCAAATAGTGACTAATTGCAGAAGCTTAAAAAATTTTATTTTAAGAAAACTCTCATTTTTAATACACTTGTGTGCACTTAACATGTATTTTCCAGCACAACCAGGTAACCAAGAAAACAGCCACTGAAGCTGCAAAAAATCCAAATAATTTATGATCTTAGTGAATCAATGACAAACCATCTGTTGGCTCAGTGAGGGCAGAATTTCACTCACGATGTTTTAATTCTTCTCTGGTCTCTGAATTGTAAGTGAGGATGGAAGTGTAGCAGACATGGATAATGTATTGGAAGGGCTTTCATTTGCTCATATCAGTGACCATAAAAAACATACTTAGAGTCTGAGGTTACAGTTTCTGGGTTGTTTTTTTTTTTAAATGGTATAAAATGTTTCAAAGACTTTAACACATCTGATATTCCCAGGGTTAATAGGTCCTCAGATGAATTTGACAATTCATTTCACACTAGATTTTCCCTTACATTAGAGAAGTGATGCATTAAAATATATTACGAGTTATGTCTAAAACATGATTACTCAAAAAAGAAATCAATGAGAATTTCTCTTACTAAGGCCTGAGAAAGGGCTGCAAAGCTGAGTTTATTACAATGCAACTCACACCAAATAGATTGCTCTGGATTTGAACTAAGAACTGGTGGTTGGAGATCTCATTCTAACATTGTTCCTGGAAGAATACTTGAAATGAAGGTGCTTGACACCTATCAGTTAGAGAGAAATTTATTTCTTAGTTATGAGATGAGGGATGAGGGAAAACAAGCACTTTAAGTGCCTACTGTTTCCTAGGGCAAATCTGTCATAACAGTCTCTTTACCTTTCTTGTAACAGCTGAATGGCGAAAGGTGCCTGAGTCAGACTCCTTCCCCTCTCTGCTATCCCTTGGCCAGTGTGGTTGTTCAAACTTGGCTTTAGATAATGCCATGTGTGCAGCACTGCTTTCTCCATGTCATTGAAAGAGACCTGTCATTTACAGAGCACCTTCCAGAACAGGTTAGACATTTGCAGGAATCATCCCCCAGCTTTACAGCTGATGCCAGATATTTTACATGATGCAACTTTGGCATTTTTGGAAAAAGGATTTGTAGATATAAATCTATCTGTCATCCATCCATCCATCCATCCATCCATCTTCTAGTTTAAAAATAAGGCTGACATTTCATACGGAAAAATTATGGACCACAAATGAATCTGAAAGATGACATCTTTGTGTAGCAAGATAGAGGTATAAAGGCATTGTGAGACATAGTCTTTGGTTGTTCACATCATTTTAATGACTTTACATGAATCTATGAATTGGTATGTGAGTTTAATACAAATGACAGACCTGTAGCAAGTTTTAAGTGTTTGCAGTTTGGGAATGAATTAATTTGTGAATTAATCTGCAGTTTTGACCTGTCCAATTACACTGTAATGGAAGAGCATTATGTAATCACAAATTACAACAGAAGCCAAACTCTGAGACGAGTCTGACCTTTCCACATTTTGAGCATGACTAAAGCTTTCTGTCTTACCTTGCATAATCCACAAAGTAACTCTTACAGGAACCACCTCAGGAGGAAATTGAGTTGAAATTCTTCATTAACACTTCTTTCACCTTATGGAGGATGGAATGAAAAACTATTCCATCCTTTTTTGGAGCTTAGATTACTTCTGGAAACATCCCACACTCTGTATTTGGCTGCACAGGTGTCCTTCTGAGCCACCTCTCACAAGTTAATTTCTCACTGGGGAGTGGAAATTTCATTTTTATGCTCCAGTATTTCTATTATGTCCTAGGAACCAGTCAATATTTATCTGGAACACTTAGGAAAGCCAAACCAAACAAACCATACAACATGATTTGGCTAAACAAATCTGAGTCACTAAAACACAAGGTACTTACTTGAAGCTGGATAAAATTGTTAGAACAGTTTTCATAGGTGTAACTCTGTCCAGAAAACAGGTTAACAGTTATATACAATCATGTAGACAAGAGATACAGAAAAAATTGTCTACTCTGCTGAGTCAAACTAACAGGGCTATCTTGCTTTTCTCACTATCCCATCAATGTTAATAGCAGTTAAATCATTCCACAGATACAATAAGCTCTGCGCCAAATGGCAAAGTTCTACAGACTTTAATTTGGATCATATTTACAGACTTTTTTTAACAAATGTATGGAATTTTGAATGATTTATCACAGCCCATTACATTCCAAAGGTTTTTAGAATCACTTCAGTTGGACCATATTGGTTACAGTGGTTCTCTTGGTCTCTAATTATACAGTTCTAGAGGACTTGACAGCCCTTATCACCGACAAAAAATAGCCCCATTGACTCTGAAAATGGGACAGTCTTTATGAAATAACATGGTCTTATTAATGTTTGCTCCAGAACAGCATCCAGATGCTGTTGTTAGTCATAATTTACTTTCATTCAGAGTGAAATGAAGAAACATAATACGGTGCAAAGACAAACAGTAAAATTCACCTTCTCTTTGGCTAAATTGTCATTTTACTTGCAGCTTTCATCACAATATACTTACAATTGAACTTGAGCCTACCAACTTGTCTCCAGGCTTTTGAAGAGTCCCACCAAGTACAGGTATTTTGACCCTACGCAGGTATTTCTACAGCAAGTAGCAGTACAAGGTGTAAGGCAAAATAATACAACAGATGTAACTAACAAAAGGATGTAATTGTCCTTAAACTCTTAAATAACAATTGCTCTTAATTTCTTTAAAAAAATCTTAAAAAGCACATAAATCCATCTCTTTTATGACAACACTTATACATGTGCTTTAATTTCAGCTTGTGCTTAAATCCAGTGGAGTCCAATGGAATTTATCACACTGATGCTTTCCTGGGCAGAAGCCTGCAAGAAGTATGTGAGGGAAGATTCAGAGTGAAATGAAGCAACATAATATGGTGCAAAGACAAACAGTAAAATTCACCTTCTCTTTGGCTAAATTGTCATTTTACTTGCAGCTTTCATCACAATATACTTACAATTGAACTTGAGCCTACCAACTTGTCTCCAGGCTTTTGAAGAGAAGCCTGCAAGAAGTATGTGAGGGAAGATGTGAACCAAGCTACAGCAACGTGCAGCTATCAGAGTTCAAGTTTAATTTTCATGGCAAAATATTATCAAGCAAATAAAAAGAAGTAGATAGCAATAATGCCTACTGCCTACCCTGCATGGACAGTGTCATGCATTACTTCTCCTTTTTCTGCCCAAACACTAATAAATTAATATTTTTATTAGAAGCAGTAATGCATACACACAGAACTTTTAAAGAAATTTGCTCTTTGAAAATAGCATGAAACATGGCCTTTACCTTTTTTTGACACATATTATAACTTCATATTGTCACATCTTGTGGAGTTAGGTAAACTGTTTGCATTAGCATTTTGACAAAGTCCTTGTCTATAGAAGTTTAATTTACCTTGGGAAAGGGATAACCAGAACTGGATTTACCTGAGATCTTGCAAGCTGTATCCAACCCTATGATACAGGAGTTTTGCATCTGAAAATTTTAGTGAAAATTAAGAAAAATTACACAGTGAGTGCTAAACTTATATTAATGTTGTCACTGAAGTTGTAATTTCTGGAGATCATGCGTCTCTCAGGCAGCTTGACTTTCAACCACACAGGGAATTTTACAGGTCTTAAGCATCACTTAATAGTAGTTTTATTGAGTGAAATAAAGGTTGTTCCCCTCCCCTCAACATTTAAAAGAAAATTAGTGGTTGAAATCAACACCTTTAAAAAAATGGTTATTTTCTTTCAATGCTGGGTAGATATAACGCAGGGAGGGAAACAGATGGGGTCTGGTGCCTGGGACCTCCAAATATATAAGGCCAGGATTTCCATTTTATACACATGAATGGAGGACTTGAAACATGGAGGGGGGGCTTAGGGAATAAACCTGCCTTCATGTGTCCAAGCTGGGCAATGAGAACATGAAATACTCAGAATTAGTGGCTTTTTCTGAAAATGTTGACTCATTTTCAGAAGTGTTTTCCTTCTCTATACAGAGCACACTATAAGAGGATTCTAATTCTAGACAAACATATGTCAGTAACTTAATTTATTCTTCTTACATTTCACATCTTCACTGTTTGTGAAAGTTGTGCCCAGTTCTCCGTGCTGTTTTTGCTACTGCTGTAGATACTCTAAAAATAACATATGTAAGAGTGATATTTTTAGTGATCATTTTAAATTACCTTGTCATTGGTTGCAATCACATTAATCATGTTGAATGTTTTTGGGTGCTCAAATAAATGCAGGTACCTCCATAGGAGCACTGTTATAATTTAATACCAGCAATCTTTTAATACAGACCTTAGTTTCAATGAGAGAAATGTAAGATACCACTTGTGTGTGCAACTGAGGCGAAATTTTGGAAGAGATTAATTTTTATTATTTTTCTGAAATGAGGATGACAGAATAAAGAATAATATGAAACTGAAGTAGGCTAGATAAAAGCAAAAAAGTCTGCTATGGATGAAAGCACTGATGAGAATTACAAATCTTGGACCCTGAGACCATTGTCTGTATTTCCTATTTTCTTCTCTCCTGGAAACTGGCCATTTTAGGAGGGACAGAGTTTGGGAGATGTTCTGAGTTATTGCAGGGCCCCTACAGAACCTGGATAAAATGCAGCCTTTGTACCCCAGTGGAAGCCCCCAGAAGCAGTGACCCAGCTCCCATCACCGAGAGAATTGATCCCCACTAAGGAGAGGTGCTCATGTGGATACAATTTGCACATAAGTACTGCTCACGTGGGCAAATTGCCATTATTTAACATAAACCTTAGCAAAGGTCTCCCTACTGTCATTCTCCTACATGGCACAACCTGTATTAATAAAATCTGTCTAACAAAGGGATCTGTCTATAGCCCAGCTCTTTGCTAAGTAGCCATAGGTTTCCAATTTAATTGAGGATTCCCAAGTTAACAGTGTTTTCTTGTTTAAGGAAAAGGTGGTCATATTCTGTCTTGAAAATGTCTCACACTGAATTCCTTTCCCATCAGCTAAGAGATACTTCTTGACATCTTTAAGCCACTGATATAATAATTTCTGACAGCATCAGTGTGCTTCAGCCATGGCACCCTGGACTATTTCTAAAAATGTAGGAGAAAATGGCCATGATTTTTTTTCTAGTACATTGGAGGTAAATAAGCATATGTATTTATCTTAAATGCATTTTAAAAGAGTTTAGCAAATGCTGGTTGTACTACAGCATCTTTTGTTGTCAGAAAGGGAGCTGTTATTTCTGTCACTTGCTGAGAGCTGCTATCTTAATGATACAAACCTGTGCTTTGTGGCAGAGTCCTGAGCCTCACAAGGATTACACTGAAAACATTCACATCATTTCTGGAATTCAGGAAACCTGACTCTCAAAATTACTGTAAATTTGGTTATTAAAAAATACCATAGCAAAGAGTTTGCATGCTGCTCTGTTTGTTCTATTTAATGCAACATTAAGGCTGTCCTTAAAAATGCTTTGCAAAAGCCTGCACAGGGACAGGCTATTTTTTCATTGTCAACATCTTGTCTAAATTGGAGCCCTCCAACCTGAATTTTGTTGTTTTACATACATTTTTGCAATATTTGAGACTCATTTAATTAACTCCTTTTTTAATGAGCAAAGATATCAAATAAGTAAACATGGCTAATTAAACCTAGCTTGACAAAATTCCTATCAAGAAAACAAAAACCTATGCATCAAAGACATTTTAGGCATTTATTAGGAGCTGGTAATCATCATGGCTCCTCGCTCACAGGAGCTCTACGAATCTGTGATGTTCCAGTATTCTCAGTATTGATATACCAAATCTTTCCTCCAGAGTGCACAATCCCTTGTATAAATGCTGAGTAAACACCAAATCTACACTCTGTTTACTTGCTGCGATACCTTAGACATCAGAAAAGGCTTTGGTTAATTACAGCATTCCTATGAAATATGTTATAGGGAATCACCTTTCTCTTTGAAATCCACTGGTGCAGTGATACAATTTTTTTACATATTATTCATCTCGTCCAACACACTCCCCCATACCACTCTCTGTAAGATATCTTTTAAATCAAATCACAGTTCCCAGAAATGTATTTGCAAAGACTCCTAAAATATTTCTTCCAGGAGTGAAAACTATATCTTACCAAATTTCATCAGCATAGCACTGCTTATATTTCTACAAGTCTAAATAATTAAATGAACTCTTGAAAGAAAATTGTGTCCTATTTATTGTGGGAATCTAAAAGTTTGAGTGTTAAAAGATACTCTTACTATGAACTGATCACAAAAATTATTGGAAATTAAACTGCTTTACTCATAAGCTCTATAACAATGTTCAAGGGAAAATTGTGACATTAATGGCTGTGATGACATTATAGCACTTTCAGTGCTGTAGTTCATGAGTATGGCCTGCAGGCTATCTGAAGTGAAGGACTATAATTCAGCAGCATGTGAGATGTTTTTATATATGCAATAAAAGGCAAAGTTTGTCCCAGACCCTTTCTCTCTGTTAAAGCATCTGGACAGGGCTCCATTCATCCCCTTCTCTCCCAAAAGTTACCACGTTCCTGATCCTCCTAATCTCCGCTTACTATTTTGTGAAGGTTAGCCAAGGATGCAGATTAGAAATATTGTTGATGATTTTCTACGCCTTTTAAAATGAAAGCTACCTTTTTTTCCTTTTTTCCCCCCCCCCCAGCTCTCCACAATAAGTAGTTTTAACTGGACATCTAGGCATTTCTATTGTATGGTTCCAGCTAATCTGGACTCCACCACCGTGCCTTTGCATCCCAGAGTATTCAGCTGAAAGGGCCTTGAACTTTCAAAAACTGATTCTTTCTCCCAGAGACAATAGTTCAAAACCACAGTAAAACTCGTAAATAAATAAATATCAACAATCTCTCCTTTATTTTATCCATAAACAAACTCTATTAGATTTAAGAGGCATGAGCTTGCTTATCTGTGTTTTGGGGTTTTATTTGACGATGGAGCTGTGTTGTCACTACCCTAGTGGGGTTATTTTTTGTTTTGGTTTTAATTATTTCTTGCATTTAGAATGACCTTGAATCTGATTAAGTCTTATTGATCTATAATTCCTGGATTCACCCTTTGAGTACCCTCTTAAAAGAGCAGTGAAACACTTGCTCTATTCTAATCCTCCAATAAAGATTTTAGCAACAGATTATAGACCTCTGCTCGCATTTCCTCTTCTTAGACACTCAACTTGATTTTTATCAATAAAATCAGATCTCAAAAGTATTTAACAAATAAGACAATTATTTTTACCAGAACTTTGGAGTTAGAAAAATAGAAGCATGGTATGGTGAAGTGACTGTCACAAAATCAGTGATTTTGAGCTTCAAGTTCAGTGCAAGGGTTGAGAACTCAGATTTCTATGTCCCAGAGCAGCAGTAAGACTATCTCTCAGTCTTGACTTCCTTTTGAGTTTCACTGCAAATTCTTTCTGGACTGGGTGACTAGTTTCCTCTTAATTAATTTATTTTAGTGCTGTTTTGCACACATGACTGCAATGCTGTCTATTAGAATGAAGAGATGCTTCTATATTCTCTCTGATGAGCTGCAATGTAAAGAAGTGTAACTTCTCAGCAACACCTGTAGGCTTCTCAATTGTTTTCTTCAAAACTCTTTCATAGTTCAGCTCAGTTTCCCCCAAGTATGACCCATCAGATGGATCCAGCCTGCCTAGCAGTTTTGCTAGCCCACAGCCTATTCCTGTAGCCTCTTTTCCCAGCACCCGCAGGCACGAGCAAGAAGTGGGATGGTGGTTGACTTCACAGCTTTGCCAGCCTGTGATGTGTTCCCTGCCTCCTTCATTCCCTCTCTCCACAGCCTCTTCATCAACACATGACTGGATAGATGTGTTTCTATCACATGGCAAAAATGACAGCATCTCCCATTAAATTAGGTGTGTGTTTCTGGTCCTAGGAGTGCACTGGCAAATGTGGCTAGATGCTGCTTGTGTGGCATGCCATCTGGTAAGTTTATTTGCTTCATCATTGTTTGATGCCTTGACATCCTCCTGTGATACTGGTGCCCGCTGCTGTTAGTTGGTATGGTGCCTCCTTTACTGGTTAGACACAGGGCACAGTGCTTACTGTTCCCCTCTTGGCAAGGTGCCTCACATGAGAAATGTGTCTTACTGGATTTGCAAGGTAAATCTGATATGAAAATGTTTGCTTGGCTGACTTCATAGAAAATAATAAATAAAAGTATTAAGTCAGATCTCTCATTTAGATTAATATTCCTGTCCAGTTCAGAGCACATGGCTTGTCCTTGCATTCTTCCAGCAAAGTCCTGCTGCCTGCAAAAACAACTCCCTGCCCGTGTTGCGCTTTGATTCTGCCTGTCTTTTTAGTCAGTACCTCACTTAGGCACACTCTTAAAGTTTAAAACTCGCTTAAATGTTTTCCTTTTGATGCGTTTACTTCAGTCTGAAAGTAGGAAAATGCACCTTTTTATTAGATGGCCTACTTTAAAAGATGGCTTATTTTAAAATAAGCCATGATGCATTTTTCAGATAATCCTTACTCTCTTCCTAAATCTTCCTGTTTCTTGGAAAGATTCTTATTCCCTTAGTTCTGCTTACCTCTTTACTTGCCAGTTTCTGGAACCAGGGAGAATTGTGTACTGAACTGGGAAACCCAAAAGACTCATTTTTGCCAATCACTTCTGTAAACAAGGATGGGTTCAGATGGGCATTGAAGTACTGTCTTGAATTTCATTTTGCTTAGAATTTTGTTCCAAAAGAGACTATAAGATCATTTTTTTACTGTTTCTTCGGTCCTCTTAGAAGTTAAATATACAAACTTTTGATGTAATCTACTATAGGTGTTCCCATTCCATCAGTAAAAGTCAAATGATAATTTTAAGGTTAAAACAGAATTGAGATTCAGTATATCTAGATCTTTTTCACATTCTAATAAGGATTTTCTCTGTGACTTTGCTATAAATCACTTGTCAAGTACACTTGCATCCAACACCACAGGCAACTACTGCCAGGAGTAAGAAATGTCTTATTAAATGGCAGACTTTCTTCTTATGGCCTTATTTTACCCACATGTAAAAGGGAGCTAACGTATTTTCTGGAATATCAATGTGTTTTATTTGCCACTCTCTGGGGAAAACTTTCGGAGCCTCCAGAAGTTATTATAGATATGCTGTAGGAATATGGAATTATATTTTTCGGAATAACAATCCTTGTTTTTAAGAGTTGCATGGAATTCAATAATTTGTAGTGACAAATGTTCCACATAAATTGTATGTTAGAAAATATATTTTAAAACTTAGAAGGACTTAATGAAATAGTATTGCTAATATACACTTCGTAGTGTTTTCAAAGCAAAATTATAGCTGATCTATTTGTTGGGATGGCTGAGCCAGGAACAATTATAACTTTCTCTTAAATTCTGTATCACTTTTCCTATGAGAATGATGGAGCCATGTTGAGATTTTTGAGCCTGGCCTTTTGGGAAGAGTTCTGATTAAAATTTCTCATAGAAAAACACACAGATGAAAAGGTTTGTTATGATCACAGTTGGATGAAAACCATCCTAGGGATTTGCAAATGGCAGTTGGCAGAAAATATGAGAATTATTATTCTGATGTAGTATATCTGGAAATAAATTTGTTATAAGTTATTAATTTTTATAGATACTTATTCCTGTTTATTCAAGTTGCGTTTTGGAAATCACAAAATGAGAAAAGAATCTTCCCATGGAGGCCAAAATTACTGTCATCTTGAATGGAGATAGGACTTTGTGCTTTCTCTTCTATGTCTGAACTAAACGAAAAGGAAAATGGAAGTAGAAATATTCCTTGATGGAAATAATAACTAATACTTTAATGGTGTAGACATGGAATAATGACAAAGATGATTTAATCATGAGTTATCACTTTAGACACTTGAAATCAGTAGGAAACATTGGCAAGCTATGTTGAAATCTGCTATACTAAGAGATTATTACCAACTGTGAAAAAAACCCTTTTTTTTTCCTTTCTGTCTCTAAAACATTAAAAAAAATGCAATACTTGATGAGAAGAGATCCCAAGTCTGAAAACAGCCTCACCGGAAGAAAAAGATGACATTGATGAAGGAGGTTACATCTATAGGAGGGAGCATTTAGGATCAGATCTTTAAGAATGTGACTATTTCTTAAATACACAAAATGTGAGGAAAACAAGAAAAACAACATTTCTAAAAACTGACATCAGTAAAGAAACACACATCATGGCATGGAAAGCTATTGAATCCATGGCTATAATCCTCTAATGTTTATCTCAGTTCTATAAATAAATTACTGTCCTGTAAAAATGTTTGCTTGGTCTTTTGGCTGAGGTCTGTATGGGCAGTGTAAGATTTACCAGGAAGCAGGAGACATGAGTCTGAGCTTCCCACTGCTTCTGGGACTGCCCCAGTCTAGGCAGTGAGAAGTGCAACACTGTCAGCAATTTTTCTTGTGATCCACAGCACTTATTCCAGTCAATAAAAGCCACTGTTCCTCTTGTTTTTTGTCTTAGAATGGAGCAGGACTCACACTTTTGTTTTAATAACGGGGGGACATCACAGTCACTGGGTAAAATGCTTGGTCTTTGCAGAAGTCATCCCAACTCTGATCTCTTGACTATCTCTGACCATAACAATAGACTTCTTTTCACAGAATCACAGAATGGTTGAGGTTCGAAGGGACCTCTGGAAATCATCTTGTACAACCCCCCTGCTCAAGAAGGGCCATGCAGAGCAGGTTGCACAGGACCACATCCAGATGGCTTTTGAATATGGAGTCTCTAGAGCCTCCCTGGGCAATCTGAGATGGGCCTGAGTCACCTTCACATAAGATGATATTCAGCCTGCAGCTCCTGTGTTTCAGTTTGTGCCTATTGGCAACACTGCTCCTAACGCAATGGCACATTGTTGGCTCATGGTCAACTTGGTGTCCACCAGGAATTCCAGGTCCTTTTCTGCTTTCCAGCTCATCAGCACACAGCATGTACTTGTGCACAGGGTTGTTCCTCCCCAGGCACAGGACTTTGCACTTCCCCTTGCTGAACTTCTGGAGGTTCCTGTCAGCCCATTTCTCCAGCCTGTCAAGGTCCCTCTGGATGGCAATACAACCTTTCGGTGTGTCAGCCACCCAACCCAATCCTGCTAAGGGTATACTCGACCCTGCCACCCAGATCATGTTGAACAGGATTGTACACATATTAACCTCTGGTGTACACTGCTACTACTGGCCTCCAGCAAGACTTCATAGCACAAATCACCATTCTTTGGACCACGTTGTATAGACATCTTTAAATCCATCTGACTTCTCATCCAGTTCAACAGCTTCCCTGTGAGGATATTATGGGAGACAGTGTCAAAAGCCTTCCTGAAGTCCAGGTAGACAATATCCACTGCTCTCATCTACCAAGCCAGCCATTTCACCACAGAAGGATGTGATGTTGGTCAATCGTGACCTCCCCTTTGTGAATCTATGCTTGGTTTTGCCCAAGCACTCCAACTTTGGTCCCACCACTCTTGCAGTCCTTGCACCGTCATGACAAGGATTTTAATAATTACTTTATTCAAAAAATGGTTATGGCCAGTAGTTCAGATATTTTCCTAACAGATATGTTGTAGCCTGAAGAGAACCAAAGAATTAGTAAAGAAGTTTGATAATTACTATTAACATTGCTGTAATTACACAGATTTTAAGATATTAATAAAAATTAGAAAGGCATTTTATTTCCATCCATATATAGAAATACTGTATATAATATATTTAATTCAATGTGCTCTTTTTACATATATTTTTTGCTAATGCTATGTAACTTGAATTTTCAAGAACCCTGAGAAATCTGGGCACCCTGAAGGAAGAATGTGTACAAAGTCATCTTGAATCACATGTGGAAAACTATGCAGGTTATTTAAAGTAATCTTTCAGCTTTTCATTTAATAGTGTGCACTGGGAATCAGCTGTAACTCCGTGTTTCCAAATAAAACTGAATGTTCTGGTAAAATGATGACTTTTGGACTGATATTTGAAGTACTGGCCGTCGATTTGCCTGTTCTATTTCATCTCCAAGCTAAACCCTCCATTAGAAAATTCAGAGTAAGTTAATGTGATGGTTTATATTACTTTCAGAAGGGACAGCATGATATTTTTAGGACTGTGAATTGAGATTATGGGATGCCAGTCTCTCAGATTTCATTTAGACAGACTGTGCTATCTTCCATATAATCATTGGTTTAGAACCTAAAATTCTTTTGTCATAGGATCTGATGTCATTTTCCCACTGACAAGATCTCAATATGAATGCCTGTATGGTATGTAGTATAATACATTATTAGAATTAACATATTATTAGTGTTGGGTACTGTGAGGTATAATGAATCTGTGCAGATTTGTTCAGGTCAGTGTCAGACCCCAAGCACAGGATACTGGTGATTCCCACTTCGGGTAACTCTCACCGATAAACTCTGCTAAGTTGATCCCAAGGTTTACAGTTGTTTTGCATAAAATAGTGATAATTGGAGGGCAGGTACAAAGCAAAAAGAAGATACTGTGTTATTTATCAGCAACAGTGGCAGAATCTATATGCTTCTTGATGAACGAACCAAGAAACGGTAATATTTTGCTGGAGAAAAATGTGAACTCTATGTAGGCCAAACAGGATTATCTTCTTAACGACAGCAATTTGCATTACTTTTAATAGGATTTATTCTTAGTGGCTTGTAGCAGAGAATGAAAGAAACATCCTAGCTTCCCTAAATGAGTTCATAGGGTTATATGTAATACTGGCATTGTATAGGCACCACTGTGAAACAAGGCGAAATTCAACAGCACAACCAAGAAGAATAATGGAGGAATTGTTTTAGGAATTGTTTGAACATAAGCAAACATTTCGTTCATGAAGAGAAATACTCATGTAATGTTTGTCTGAGACAAGGCAAGGAGAAATACAGACTATCAAATGCGTTCTCTAGTGCATTGCTGGAAGGTTTTTTGTGAGGAGCAGAGTGCAGCATTTATGGTGGGCACACAGAGGAATGGCCTTGCCCCAATGGCAGAGCCAGGCTGCCAGCCTCCTGCTGCTGCTATTTCCTTCTCCACACAGACAAAAAATGGGATTGGGGAACACAAGTTAAAACAGAAAAAAAAATTACTGTGGTTAAATTAATGTTACCTAAGACTTGCTCTCTGAATATCAGATAAGACTGCAATTCTACAGAGTCTTCTTGGTAAGTGATCTGAGAGAAATGCATGTGACTAGGATCAGTCTCAGCACAAGAGCCATGTTCCACTGGCTGGCTTCTCAGAAGCTGCTCTGTTAACCTACACAATGGAGGTGAGGTGGCGATGCAAAAAGCCTCCACCATCAACACACAAAGAGCAATATAGAAAATGTGCAACTTAATAGTAACAGTTTTTCAGATGTCATTTTGCTTGCTACATACCCACACACAGGCTGAAGTCTTTGCATAACTTAGGCCAATGTCTAAGCTGTGTCAAAAAGCAGATGCTACTTATGAGCTTTGCACTGGAGGTGTGTAGGCTGCATAGTAAAACAGCTAACCAGATAGCCTTAACTATAAAACCTTGCTAATTTGTGAACTATCATCCCCTTTTACCTTTTCTTATGTTTTATATGCTTTATGCTCACGCTTTTGTAAAGATAAAGGAGATCAAGCCCTACACTTAACACAGTATCATATGGTGTAATGTTATTACTAGCTAATAGAGCTAACAAATAGAAATTATGTCATTAAAGAAACTATACCAGAGAACTAAAGCTATCTGAAGGCATTTTGGTATAAGCTACTCCAGCTGTCTCTATAATCTGTCCACAAAATACCGCAAATATTGAACCATGTTAATTTGATCAGAAATATGATCTGCATTACACATATTTTTCAACAATTGAATAACTGACAAGCATTCATTTTGAATTGATACATTTAACTGGAAGATACACTTGTATGAAATACAAGCCTTTAAGAGGAACTAACTCTATGTCTTAAGTTATTGTAAGACATGACTGGCAGCTGATTGACTCTGAATTCCCCAGAGGAAGTTTTATTTCTGAAGCAATCTTAACAACTGTATCACTGAAGTGTAGCAATACTCAAGAACGATGTTTTCATAGATTATCTCCTGTTGTCTGATAACCAGGCAAAGTGTCAAATGATTTCATGCCTTAATAAGGAGCTACTGAAGGAGTACAGGACTACTAAGAAATATTCAGAGATGTTACATAAATACTCTGTGGTCCCTGACTATCCTGTAGACAGTTTTATTCACTGCAAATAATACTTAAGGGGATAGTTTTGAATTACTTTCATAAAAAGTGAAAGAAAATACTATGGGAGGGAAGGTTACTGACCAGAGCTAACCTGTCAGCTGTTTGGGATATGGCCCAGAATGTCATAGACTGTGATGGCACCACATGTTCTGCACAAAGAAACAAATTTTTCAAACTTGCAGAAAAAAATAATGTTGACACTTCTTTTCCTTATGGAATGATAAGAAAGGATACAGCTTGTAGACTGCAAGCTGGAAAATAATTGTTTTGGTTAGTGAAACTGCCCCTTGCTCAGTTAAAACAGAAGTCCTGTTGATAAACAGGGCCTTTTAACACTGTCTTTTAATTTTTCAAGAGATAATGGGGCAAAACTATGAACGAGAACAGTAACATGGTTATAGGACTGTGGACGACTTGCCTGATTGAACTCTGACAAACTAATCAGTGCAACTCTGCAAATGAGCTGAAAAACTCCACCTTTGCATCACTTCCAGCTAGTAAGCCAAAAAAAAATACTTTTTGCATGTAGCGTTTACCTCAACAGTAATTTAAGTGCTTCTCAAAATACTAAGTATCTGAGTTAAGAATGCTGTGAATGGCTAAAACGCACAATCTGTACTTGTATTTTGCTAAACAGAAAGCCCAGCAGTTATGCCAGTCAAATTATAGCAGTCAAATTAGACTACTGTTGAGGAAGAAATTTATTACACCAAGAAACTATGCTCCTGTACAGCAGATATTATTGTAAAGGAGACTGAGTGGACTAGAGCCATGAATCACTTGCACTTCATGGTGAAAAGCATGAACAGCCTCTTAGAATAAGTAACTCTTTGAGTTGCCCTGAAAGCTAAAAATATTACCTGTATCTCAACCTTTGGATAGAGTGCCAGAAGAGCTGAGAGTACTGACTGACTTCCAGGGAAAGGGGATTTTCTTTAAAATTATCAACAGAATGTTGTAAGCTTTTATGTATGATAGTCTTGCATATATAAATGAAAAGATGTTGCTGCAAGGATTATCAGCTTTTAGTTGGCAGAGGTGGAGGCTCTCTCCCTGTGGTAGGGAAGTGTTACAAAGCAATAAAACGAGCCCCATCACATAGCACAGAGCACATGCCACCAGGCATGGTATTGATGTTGGGGTTGAGCCCCACTTTCTAGATAAGGTCATTTTGAACTGATCTAGTACCTTTTGAGGAATAAATATCTTGTATGCTTTCCTAATATACTCACAACAGCATAGACAATCCTGTAATTCCATTGGCACAGCAGCTTAACTGGCATGAAGTTAGGCTCTGAATCAGAAAATACGATTCCATTTTAGTAGCAAAATCCTTTGCATGGAGTCAGCAGAAACAAAGATGAAAGTCTGAGTTTGCAACAGAATCGTGATAAGACTGATCTGATTCATTACCTCTTGAAAATATTAATGTTGAGCTCTAACTCAGTCTTCAGTGCTTTAATTTCTTGTCTCCTTCAAAAACTATTTTAGCCAATGCAGTTCCCCACTGTGCCCTTTAGCTAAAACAGAGATCCCAAGAATGATGAGAAAACCCAGACAGGTGACTGATGAGCCAAATGACCTAAATGGTGTGGATTAGAACCGCTGCTCCGCTGGGATGCCAATCATACTCGCCCTGTGTCCCCATTACTGCTGCTGCATGTGTACCCCCAGTACAGCACACCTGCATCAGGAATCCTCTCTAATCACAGGTTTTGCCTTTGTGAGCAGCTGAGGAAAGAGTATTTCAGTTTGATGGGACTGCTTATCCTTGAGCTTCTGCTCCAGACCGTGTTTGTTGCTCCTTGGAAAATTTTTGCCCTGTTGAAATTCAGGCAGCCAAGTAAGGGTGTGCCGATGACAGAGGCACTGAGGGTAACACAAAATACACTCAGTACAATCTCTGTGGGCTAGAATGTTTTATACAAGGCTGAACAGGGCACTTAAGCACAATGTCCTTGGGCAGGATAGAGCAGCAGTGTAAATCCAGCATAATCAAGTGGCAGCTGTACTGTCTTATAACACAGAATAGGAGAAGAAGTGGTGAAACCTGGGAGCTCCTTTGGTTTTGGACTGCAGATGCAAGTTGGGACTAGACATAGCACAAAAAGAAGAATCTGAAAGAAAGGTATGATATGGTCTAATGCCATTTAGCATGACAGTGGCATAAAAATGTAGGACAGAAGACATCTGTGATGTCTTTTTTGTGTATATTACTAAGGATACCTCTCAAAAGCATGCCAGTAAACAAATATTCACATTTTCCAGAGTTGTAAGGATGCCTGTAAAAAAATTACCTGTCTTATCTGTGAAAATGGTTCATTTTTAATGGTAATATTTTAAATAATGAATCACTTTCAGAGCTGGGAATAAGCAAAGGCATTTTCCATTTGGTTACTCATTCTCTTTATTTGCAGAGGCCATGTAGAAACTCAAATTAAATTAATCTGAAGAGTCTGTCTTTTAAGATAGAAAAATGTGAACAACATATAAAATCATTTAACTTATGGCTTAATAAGACATATTCCATATCAGAATACTACTAATTCTATATTTCTGCAGCTATCATACCTTTTTATCCCTTCAGACATTAGCCTGATAAAAAATTAGATTTGCTTTCCCAGTATGATTCGAAATGAAATATTAAGTAGTTGATTTATCAGGAAAGTTAAGGTGGTGTTTCCAAACAGTCTCCTTTTACTTGAAATAAATTTATTGCAGGAACAGAAAAATGCATACTAGTCATCAAAAGCTGTTTATAAATGAGTTTAAAGTGCTATCAACTAAATTATTCTCATCATGTAGACTAAATTCCAGACCAATAATGCAGAGGAGAATTAGTGGTGAATGGATTAAATAGCCAGAGGTAACTGAAAATGAGGAAAAGTAATCATTTGCATTTGGCTTACGATATAAATCTAATATAGTTTTATATTTTCTGACTTGGTGTGATCCAAAGCTTACGTTTGATGCTGAGGCCAAAATTTAAAAAATGACTGCTTATTTTAGGTATGTATTTCATGGAAGCCAAGTCAGATCCTGAGTATGTCAGGTTTCTAAACTTGGAAATAGACCTGACTTCAATTGTTACTGTATCAGTGCAGCCTCTCATTGTGAAGAATGAAAGCTCATTTTGTTGTGGGTTTGTTATTTTTTTTTAATGGGTGAGACATGAAAGCTATGTCTCAGTTGAGAGTGGATGTCCTCTGCACTGGAACTCAAGGTCCCTCTCCCTCTGTCCTTCTCAAGGGATCTGCTAGGTTGCTCAGCAGTTTCCTTCCAGTCTCTGCATCCAGATTGCTACCCATTTGGCACAGCCAGCCAAGAGTCCTTTTCTGAGGCTTAATACCCACCAGTGTTTTTCTGAAGCAGGAGCAAGTCTTATGGTTTCCTTTTAGGCCAGCTGCTGTCTTCTGTAAAACCAGAGTCCAACAGTGCCTGCTCAGGAAGAAGGAGGCTTAAGTTTTAGGCTCTCTTCAGCCTCAGTGAGACTAGTCCTTACACTGACCAAAGGCAAAGCTGGAGGAAATGCCTCATTCTTCTTGTGCTTTATCCATTTAATGCCAGCTGGGACTGGATAGAAAGCAACACACTGTTTCCCCTGGCCCACCTCTGACAACCACCTGCAGGACCAGGAATCAGAACCAGGATTCCTCCTGCCACAGTTGTAATATTGTTTGGTACTGAACTTTACTCTGCTGCCACTCTGCATTAAGCTCGACCTAAACCTGCCCAATGGAGTGAGTCTGGCAAGGACATGGACACTTTATGAGTCTTGACTGGGTAAGGACGTGATATAAACAGCACATTTTTCAGTCTAGGAAGCATGGTTGAAGTTTGAATATTGTGCATGGGTATGCACAGTATTAGCACCATTGATTAGAAAAAGGAAAATGTAGGTGTTGGCAGATTTACTGTTGCCTAAGGAGCCAGGCATAGCTTTGAGGGCTGCATCATTGAGATGAAGTGTTTCGGTTCCACTGAAGCTCCATGTCAGATGCCCATGTCATTTGTGGGTCTGGGCATGAGCACCTTCCCGAGTCCCATAGGACCTGGGCAGGTTTTGTGGATGTGGTTTCAGCAGGGAGTTGAACCTAGTTCTATGCCTGAGACTATCACTCCCCAAAAATGCACATCCCTCTGCTTTAATGCTGTGTTCAGCAGTCGCTTTTTAAAACATCAGGATTCCCAGATTTTTGCTACTGTCTTTTGTACTGAGCAAAAACTTACACTACCTGTACAGTAACTGCTGTAAATTTATAGCTTGCAGAGCTTGTTGAAATCTTTTGGGATAAAAGATCCTCTGTAAATGCAGGTATTTTATTAGTACACAAAGGAAAATATATTGAAGTACTAAGTAAATATCTGCAGGGTGCTGAGCAAAGGTTAACGGTCACTGCCACTCAAACTAGGACAGTGACAAATGGCCCAAAAGAGATACTCCAAGGGCAACAGCAGATGCTTCAAAGCTGGATGAAGCACTGAGAATGGACAGTTGAACCCTTCTGTTTTATAGGGTCTTTCTTATGTATGGGTGTGAAGACACCAACAGGGTGATATGCTTATTTCTCCCTAGGAATCCTCAGGGCAAAAGAACTTCAAACATTTACAACAAAAGAGTTTGTACTAATGGCAGGAGAATTGGGCCTGAAGGCCTATTGTAAAAGAGAATCCATTAAAGATTTTTGGGGTTGAGGGAGTATTTGCCAAGAGAGGTAAAGCTGAGAACTAGGGGAGTTTGGCAGACTGTAAATTATAAATTGTCCTTTGTGGTTGGCCATCTAATGTCTCTATTCAAATATTGACTGTAAGTAAATTAGATAAGGATACAGCATCTAGTATTGTGATAATGTTTTCTTGTGGGGACCAAACCTCTGTCATCAACTAAAGTCATTGCCAGAATTGCTATTATATTCAATGAACCAGAAAATAATATATTGCCAGGTTAATATTATTCCAAAAAATATTATAGGCCACAGCTAGGGGAAAGGACACTGCATCAGTGACATGTGGCAGGAGGTCAATTACTGTGCAAAATCATTTAATCAGGTAATAATTAGTGCTTAAAACTTCATCTGCCTTGCACTGATTGGATGGCAGCCTGCATGTGAAATGCCCCAGACATTGCAGGGTTTTTTGCAGTGAGTTACTGCATCACAAATGTTATCTTTTGCATTTTTGTCATTTCCAAGCTAACAAACGTTGATGGCTCTGCCCTTTCACTTATAATAATGTGTTGTCTAAACCTCAACAAACCCCTCCCTAGGGATTAAGTTATTTTAATGGAGAAATTTAACTAAGGTTTTCCCCTATCCTCATTTTTGCAAGCTGGTGCACTTCTAGACTTAGTGCTGAAATATTATGGAAAAATACAGTTTCCCCAGGAATGGTGACTTGACTAGACATCTGAAATATTAAATGTTTTAGGACATTTTGTTCCATTGAGATTAGAAAATAATTCTGCTGATACAAATGATTAAAATGGGGTATGATAAACATATGGTTCAGATAAGCACCAAGACTCTAAAACGATTATCTAATCTGACCTCTCTTTCTTTTGTTCACCTGGCACTGCAGAGCTGTGATAGCAATGAGGGCCGAGTCATGGGATCCTTTCTTTCAGACTGTCCTTACAAGCTTTTGCTACTGCAGAACCACCCAGCATTAAGATACTACATTCCTAACCCTCCCTGTAAACACACAAACCCACCAAGGGATTTTGGTAGACTTGCTGTTTCATCGGCCCTTCTGCTGACCTATACCAGGCTGATCTTTCAGCTAAATAAATATCTTTTTCCCCTTGATGGGATTAAGCAATAGCCTCAAATAAAACAGTTCCTCTAGCGTTTCAGGCTTAATAGTCTTTTCACGAATTTCTTTTAAGTGCTGCTGTGGGCTTCTCTAAATCTTGATCAATTTTTCAGCACTTACCCAGCCAGAAATTGGTCACAGTATTCTGATGGCAGTCACATCCGTACCAAATGTGCAAGTGACACGGTCTCTTAACTCCTCTTCCACATGGCTTTGTTTAAATACTGAAGGATTTCATTTGGCCCCTTCAGCCACCCTTGTGCACTTGGACTGATTTCTGGCTGATTACCAGGACAGTAAGTCATCATTGGAGTGAAGGCTCGTTAGTACAGAGCTCCTGATCTTTAAGTATGAGCCAATAAACTCGACAGAAATGCAGACTGCTTGTGCCTGCTCAAAAACACAATCCAAATTGCAGCAGTGACCTGTCAGCCTCGTTCTTTACTGCTCCCTAGATCCTTGTAAACTTTCTTAATCATTATTTATTTTTTTTCTTCCAGGTCACTGATTAAACAATGAAACCATCTGAGGCCAAGAACAAATTCTTGAAGGCTGCAGTAAAAGTTTTTCTATTTGATAGGGATTCACAGTCTCCAGTTTCACACCGTCAGTTACCTAGATTTCAATAGCTTTAATCAGTTATTTTTGTATCCTGTTTCTTAAGCAGAAAGTTGTACAAGTCTAGGTCAAATGATGTACCAAAGTGTAAGCAAGCTTGCAGCCTAGAAAGCCAAGTGCGTCCTGGGCTGCACCAAAAGAAGTGTGACCAGCAGGTCAAGGGAGGTGATCCTCTCCCTTTACTCTGCTCTGGTGAGACCCCACCTGGATACTGCATTCAGCTCTGGGGCCCACAGCATAGGAAGGACATGGACCTGCTGGATTGAGTCCAGAGGAGATCCAAAGATGATCAAAGGGCTGGAGTGCCTCTCCTATGAAGACAGGCTGGGAGAGTTGGGGTTGTTCAGCTCCAGAGAGACCTTAAATTGGCCTTTCAGTAAATCTGGGGAGTGACTGTTTACAAGGGCATGTAGCGATAGGACAAGGGGTAATGGTTTCAAACTGGAAAAGGGTAGATTTAGACTAGATATTAGGAAGAAATTCTTCACTATGAGTGCGGTGAGACACAGGAACAGGTTGTCCAGGGAAGTTGTGGATGCCCCTTCCCTGGAAGTGCTCAAGGCCAGGTTGGACAGGGCTTTGAGCAACCTGGTCTGGTGGGAGGTGTCCCTGCCCATGGCAAGGGAGTTGGACTGGATGAGCTTTAAGGTCCCTTCCAACCCAAACCATTCCATGATTCTATGAAGTGCGTTACCTCTCCAGTATTGCTTTTATCAATTACATTTGTAATTTATTTAGAAGTACTGAAGTGCAGGTTAATTAAAACTTTTCTTCATTGAGAGTAATCATTCATTAATCCTATCACAAATGCCATCATTGGTACTAATTATTGTCTAGGTTTTTCTAGCTTTTCTTTTATCTATCCAGACACTGATACCAAGCTAATCAGTTTGTAACTTAAGTAAACACTTAGAAGTATTCATCCAGCATAAGCTCTTCCGGCAGACAGTGGTCCACGATTATCAGCGATTATTTCAGAGTTTATCAGGTAGGCTATAACCTAGGGCACACAGATTTTAGCAAAGAGCTAAAATCACTAGGCTGTAATGCCAAATTCCTCTATGCTGGCTTTCCTTTCAGTTTCATCCATCTCACGGGTACTGTTTAGACAATGATTCCACTTAGATTATTCTGTAGTCTCATTTTGGAGCATGGGATGAAGGAATTAAATGTTTGAATTCACTCAAACTGAGGAGATATCTAATCATCCCCAAAGTCCTGTTTTAAAAGAATCAGCCTTCCTCAGGAGATGATTTTGTGTTCTGGATCTTGACAGGACAGGAGGTCAGAAGATAATTTCTGTGCCCATGGTCACTTACTGGCGAGCTCTTACTTATTTTGCTGAGTTTGTAGGCTTTCTTGGTTGCCCTCTGGGTAGGCACCTTCTTCCTGTGGATTTGATATACTCTCTAAGGATATGTTGCCACTCCTCTGAATCAACAAGTATGAAATAGTTGCCTTGTCTTTAGGCATTCCAGTGCCTAAATTACAGTAGTCTCAATAGTCGTTTTGGCTCTCTACTTGATATTATTCAAGTCAAGGGTAAAGAGTCGTTCATGTTGCTGGCAGTGTGCCTAGATGTTCACATCCTCAACTGTATATCGATTTCACCAGTATCAGAGGACCCATGACAAATAAGGACTTGCTTTTAGCCTACATTGGGTAAATATTGAAATAATTGTTATTTTCTAAATAATCCCATTCTATTTCTAAAGAAAAGCTGTAAACTGTTCTAAATTGAGTTGAGATATTATTAATCTTTCATCTCGTGTCACTAAAGTGTTGCATGCCCATATTTCCTAGTAAAATGAAAGTATAATTTAATAACTATACTTAAAATTGTACTTCATTTTGGTGTGTTGAGGATCTCAAGATTAAATTCAGTGGGGCCAATTCAATTATATACACTGTAGACCTTAGTGAAGATGCCAGCTTCTGGAGAACATAGTTATTAATCACTATGAGCCACATCATGTCCTCTGAGCTAGCTAAATACATACAGAGCTGGACTTAAACTGATATCCCTGAGGACAAGACTTTCTGCTCCTTTAATGACAGACAATGATAACAATGCTATCAGTAAGAAAGTTTGACTTAAGACAAATTTGACTTTCCAAACCTTGAAAAGAACACTTTAAAGATTTTGTATCTGAAGGTATTTAAACTAGAAACAATCTTAAAGATCTCAAGTAAAAAAGTTGGCATCCACCAAAACGTATCTGGATGACAGAGATAATTGTATAAAATATGGGGGGGGGCGGGGGGAAGTCCTGCAGAGATTTCTGATCACTGATTTCTACTTCGGCAATCTTACCTGGAAGGACACTCAGAAATAAGAAGTTTAAACTTTTTTTCAGTGTATCTGTAGACTGAATATAAAATGCTGTGCATAGTGAGCATGGGAGCTGAAGAGCTTGGAAAGAGAAGAGCTCCCATGTAGAGTTTTAAGATTAATTATTAATGAAAGAGTGAAATAAGTAAACTTCTGAATGCTGTATAGAAAATTTAGGTTTTCTAATAAAATGTTGAAGCAAAAACAAACACCTCAGATCTCTCTGATCTATTTCTATTTTAGGACAGGAATGAAGGGACCAATTTGCTTCATAAGTTATCTTCCAAAAGCAGCCCTAACCCATAGTTCTAAATACAGATCCTATCTCCTACCAAACCAGGACATGCGCTCTACAAACTTTGTATTCCAACCTTATTCCAACTTGTATTCTGTGAAGAGAAAAAGGCATTTGAATTCCAGCTTCTGTGTCATAAATGATACAAAATAAAGTATTGCCGAAATTCACAGTTTGTTAAGGGAAAAGCAGCTTTTAAGAGTCCTTGATACATGCATACGCAGATCAGCCAAGATGGCCCATGCAATCCATTTGGATCTGAAGTGAAATTAAAACATGTTATTAAACTTGTTCATCTGCACTAAGGATGAAACCTGCTAATTATTATTAGCTCTGTCATATACTGCAGTGTTGGCATAAGTATTTCGTAACTAGCCTCAGAGGGTATAATGTATAATTTCTCTCTCTTCACTACTTGCACAGCAGTCAGCTGCCTAAGACACTTAGATGAATTTAAATCTTGTAGTGCCAAGCTACTTGTTATTCCCTGAGCAATGGAGAGAGGACAGAAGAATTTCTGTCTTATTAGTTCCTTTCCCATATATGTATTGGGCCTGGAAATATTTATGCACATAATTAATTGGTTGCAGCTAAACAACTGTTTATCTCACTGAGGCTAAGACTACTAATACTTTTATTTGACATCTTTACTTTTTTAGTACTCTGAATTCAGTTTATGAAATCTCTTCAGGATTCCTCATTATTTCTAGAAGCTTACTTTGCTGCATGCTTATTATTAGCAGAAGAGAAAAAAATGTTATGCAACTTTTCTTCCTTTCTTCATGATACATTTTGGCTTCATTCAGTGCCCCCCAAAACCATGGGGAAGCCCTCACTGGCTTAAATAGGTACTAGAACATGCCCTGAGTGAATCATTGAGGAGTTCTGTTTCTATGATCAGTCATTCACTTGCCGAGGGACCGCTCTTTCCCTTTTCTTGCCATTTCTGTTTGTTGCAATCCATTCCCCTCAGTCTACTGGTATTCAAATAACCTTTCTTTCAACTACAGGAACACAAGTCCTTTATTCCCAAGTCATTATTTCAGTTCTTTTCAAACATTGGCAGCTACTATCCTGATAATATTGAACTGCACTATGAATTCCTCTCAGGAGGAACAGCCTCAGGCACTGGTACAGGCTAGGGGCTGAGTGGCTGGAAAGCTGCTTTGCAGAAAAGGCCCTTGGGTTCCTGGTGGACCCTAAACTGAACATGGGCCGTCAATAAGCCCCTGCGGCAAACGCAGTCAGCAACATCTGGGGCTGCTCCTGGAGGAGCACTGCCAGCACGTTGAGGGAAGTGATCCTTCCCTTCTGCTCAGCACTGGTGAAATACATCTGGAGTGCTGTGTTCAGTCGCGGACTCTCCAGTACAAAACAGGTATGGACATACTGCAGAGAGCCCAATGAAGGGCCACAAACGTAATTGAGGTCTTGGATCACCTGGTGTATGGGGAGATGCTGAGACGGCTAGAACTGCTTAAGGAAGGACCTTATCAGTGTGTATATATGCCTGATTAGGGGAATAAAGAAGACAGAGTCAGACTTTTCTCAGTGACAAGATGAGAGGCAATGGGCACAAACTGGAAAACAGGAAATGCCACATAAAAATAAGAGAAAACATCTTTATTGTGAGGGTGGTCAAACACTGGAACAGGTTGGCTAAAGAGGCAGTGGACCCTCAAAACCTGACTGGATGTGGCCCTGAACAACCTCCTCTAGCTGACCATTCTTTGAGCAGGTGTTTGGACCAGATCATCTCCAGAGCTCCTTTCTAACCTCAGCTTTTCCATCACTCACTTTAATAGAAAAATACTGGGTGGAGAAGGTATTGGAAGGTATTGGTGGTTCTTTCTTACATCCTAGAATCCAATTCTGTGCATGCGTACTACTGAGAATAACACCTGCTATCAGAAATATCAGCAATGATAGTTGTTACTAGTTATAGGTTGTATTTGCAAGATTAGGCACTTCATAAATTCAAGAAATGCAGTTCTATCAAGCCCATGCTTTCAATTAAGGGTTGTGGGTTGTTCTTTAACAGAGCTTAGTACAGGACTGCATTCTATATACACTTCACTGGTTAGACAGGTTTGATGGAAGGAGCAAATCAATAATTTAAGTTCTTTTAAAAATATGCATAAGTACATCACAGAGAATATAAAAACTTCAGGGGAAAGGTGATATTATTATTTAATGCCTTGTTGATGAGGTTTATTTTGGTAAGCTCTTGACAGCACAAGGTAACATATCATCTTTGCGTTGACACAAACACTATCAAAACCTGAAGGGATGCATAGCAGGAAAAGATCTGCATCTAAAGTAGATTTTTGAGAGAGCAATTTTTTTTTCTTTCCCAATAGCTTGTTGATTTTTCTTTGTTAGAATCCTGCCAACACCTCTAAGCAAAATTAAAAAGCATTTTTGTTATTGTATGTCATTCTTTCCAGGTCTTTTAAAAATTCTCAATTTCTTTCCACCTTCCATTCAATGCTGAAAAAAATTTGTTAGTATTTGTGATGGGGATGAATGTCTTTATATTTCCATTGCTTTTGCAGTATAGCTGCTTTCATTACTCACTGCACTGTGTGAACTGTGCCATTCATTTTTACATTGGAGACCAAGGCTTTTTTTCTGTTTTTCTCTATGCCCTTCATTTGGTCTGCGATGAAAGCGATTCAAAAAGCTCCAGAGGGCAGTGTTGTGCTGAAAGCTTCGGTTCTCTGGGCTCTGCCTGGGTACTTGGGCACCAGGAGGCTGAATGTTACTTACTCACACGCAGACTTGCTTAAATAGCTTAAGTCTTAATTCCACAATGGCCTTGGACATACACATTTTATGACTGAGGTCCTTTCAACAAACGAATTAACAGTGCTTGCACACATAATAGATCTTCAAGGTTTTTTAAATGATGAGTAAGATAAAATAAATTTAAAAAGAAAATAAATTTAAAATCTCAGTCATCTTAAATAATGCTGAGCCAGATGCACCAAGCAGGCTCAATGGGCTGGAATATTAATGTCCCTGCTTGTGTCACATGGGGGAAAAGGAGGGAAGAAATCATCCCCAGGAGAGTGCAAGGCAATGCTGCTCCCTTCTCCCTCAGGAGCTCTGCGAAGGAGCAGCAGTTTTCAGTTCCAATTAAGGCCTCGCAGGAGCACACTGAGAGAGGCTGCAGGGGACGCATCAAATCATACACTGCCTTTGCGTGTGGCCTCCCATACCTTCCCTCTGCCTTGTCCTGCCCTTGATGGGGTGTACACCAGAACTGCTAGCTGGCCTGGAAAAAGCAGGATCACCAGGTCCAATTGCCACAGAGCCCCATACTCCTTGAGAACTTCCTGGCTGAATTAATCTCTTTTTAAGCATGGTTCACATTTCTCCCTAAACCAAAGACACCTTGGTTGTGTCTAAACTGACCTTCTAATGCACAGAAGGGTTACATTCCAGCAGCCTTTCAAACCACGATACTCTCTCACACAGACCTTACGTCCCCATGCATCTCTTCTGCTCCTTGCCCCAAGACCCCTATGTCTCTTGTAGTCTGTCCACATTATTTCTGTTCCCCACTGGGAACTGCTCCCACGTACCCTGCCCTCTGACACTACTATTTCTGTCATCTTACACACTAAAATCCAATGTCCATCTCCTTCCTCCAGCTGCAGTTCCTCCCTTCCCCTTCCCCTCCCCCACTCAGTGTCCGTGGTTTATTCTTTCCTTGGTCCTCAGAGACAACTCTTGCAACAACAACAAAGGTATGAGTACTCTGACCCACCAGAAGTATCCCAGAATACCAGTTGGTCTGGATTCTTTGCTAGGTGATAAGTGTAGGAAGGCACTATGGGATGGTCATTGTGAGCTGAAGCAAGGACCTATGATGAACAGAACAAGGGTCATGGAGCATTTTGCACTTTAAGCTGCTCTTCAGCCTCCATCCTACTGAACAATAAAAACCAGATAGTGCAAATGTTTATAGATTTAAGCAGTCCTGACAGGGTAATCGTAAGTTTTCATCTGAGAATGAACTTTGCCCTTCTATGACACACTTGGAATCAATCATGGGACATCAAACAGAGCTAGCTCAGGACATGAATTAATATTTGCTGAATTTTTGTTGAATAATGACAAGTGTGGTTGAGTTCTGCAAATGTTGCCTGCCAAGAACATAATGTCTCAAGCTTGCGGCAACTGGGAAAGTAGAAAGGAAAGAAATGACAAAGAGTGAGGCAGTACTTGTGCAGAGGAAGTGGTGAGAAGACAATCACAAATACCTAATACCTATACCTCTGGCAGCAAACCAATACAAGTCTGAATTTATATTCTTCACATAAGTGCTGGCAGAAGTCTCTGCCCTACAGAACTACTAAATTCCATGTGGATTTTGAGGACCTACTAGAAGGCAGGGTCACTTGCACCCACACTGGTGATATGGGTGTCCCATGGGTACCCACAAGACTCTCACTGGCAGAACAGCTATTGAGAGGCCATTCAGAAATGTCCACAAGTGAAGCAGGTTTTCAACATGCTCATGTGACTGTGAGAAGTAGATCACTCTTTAAACTGCTATTAGCTCTCTTGATAAACATATCCCTAGATTCGTGACTTGAAGACAGTGATGTGCTCCATGCTGAGAAAAGGGAGTGGAAAAGAAAATATTGCCATCTGCTTGTGTAGAAGTTTAAATTCATGCACCAGCTCTCCAGCACTGTGAAAGGAGAATGAGTCTTCCCTTTCCATTACATTCAGTCTGGAGAATGAGGCAGTGTTCTCACAGAGAGACCTGAAGAAAGACTGAAAGGCTGTGCACCATCAATCCTCTGATTTAGGTGCCTACATTGAAAGCCTGCAGAATTCAGAGAACCTCTCTCCAAACCTATCAGTCAAACCATCAATTTGTTTGCTGAAGCTTCACTGACAGTCAAGGAGCCTAGGTTGCTCATACAGACCCCCAAGGGACACATCAAGCCTCCATGGTGCTACTATTTCCATAGGGTCATTACGTATCACCTAGGTTTTGCAGGCTTGGTTTTAACATTGCATTGGTATGACTTTGTTTCCAATATTACAGTGTTTAAATAATATTGCTAAAATTCACCTAACTGATGACAGCATTGCTGCCTGATGGAAGCAATTTTTTTAAAGTATCAGGTATCAATACTTGTTTTTATTTATAATATTTTGTGGTAACCCAGATACGGAATTGCCCAGACAACTGTGACTTTATAATGTGTAACTGCCACCTTGCATTTTTGCAGGCACATCTACCCTGACAAAGGCTTTTAATATTTAAAATCATGCAGATTATCTATTCAGCCCTCAGAAAACTCATTGTGATGAATTCAGTATCTCAGTTTCAGGCACCTTCAACTGCTGACACCTTTCTTCAGGCTACAGAGAGACTTTATTAATTGTACTAAAAATCCTGTGCAAACATTTTAAAAATATTATTTAGTACTCTGTAAAATATTTTTGAGTATGTTACCATCTATCAACATTGTCACAAGTCTCTAGATCTCAGAAGTGTTTCTTTTACTCTCCTTTTAAAATGCATTTTTATTCTAAGAGACTCTGTTTATGCAAATTTATCAGTCATGTCTACTCAGAAATGCTTATATCATATCTGAGGTCAGGAATTCAGCTGTATTTAAATTATATGCCAGATGGATGGGCAATGCATACATTTCAGTTCTCTGACAACTTAATGAACATATCTCTTGGCAAGACGAGGTTATCCGAACATCCCAAATCATCTGTCACAGTTGTCTCCAAACTTTTGGGCTGCAGTCTACTGTCAGCAATGAAAGCTGACCACCACACTGTCTTGTCAACCTTTAAGTGAAAAAAACTCTTAACAATTATTTGCTTGCCTAGGGCAGCTGTGGGCATCTTACCATGGCCTTGTCAATTGCAGGGGATAAATCCTGAATTATAATGAGCCTCAGAAATCTTGAAGCATTACATAATTAAGTCTCTCATCCCTCAAGTAAGTTATATTATTAGTCATTTTATTCAACTGGCAAACTATGCAGAAAAAGGTTTTCAACTCCTATTTTCAAGCTGACCACTAATCTGGTTGGTTATCTTATTTATGGAAGACTATCTGGAAACACTACTGGCCCTAATCTTAAAGAATGGTCAGGAAATAGAGCTACTCTTCACAGAATATTTTCAGTTTCTCAGGAAGGAAAAGTTGGAGAAGTGGAAGCTGAAATTTCCTGCAGAAGGCCAAGACTTGGCAAAACAAGTCAAACAGAACATCTTTGATCGGTTTTACCACCCATACACCTACCACATTAACATAATCCATACTTATGGGTGGTGCATTCCCTTGAAAATTGATTCACTAGTGTCTTAAACTGGGAACCTGAAATGTCCTTGAATTGTTTAAAATAGTGCATAGCTGAAAGGTTGGCCTATACAAACCACCCAAGGTCACCCATGCAGTAATGTTAGTGGCAGAGCTGCAACGAGAACCTGGACATTACTGGCTCTCATCCTAATGGTCACTTCATCAGACCAAGATACCACCATTATGGGAGATAATGATAATAAAACACTGCAGTGCTCTCAAATTGCACTGAAACTGCACTTTCGCTGTTCCAAAAAGCTATCATTCAGTCTGAAAGTTTTCAAAATTGCTGGGCCAACATACTCTAAATACATACTGTCATGAAGAACATGTAGTTCTTCTTAGTAGAGTAACATTACAAAAAGAGCAAGAAAAAGAATATGGAAGTAGAACAGAAAATCCTGTTAAAATGTTAAAAAGGCAAGTATGGTAAATAATGGATACTATTCAGTCATTCTTCAAGCTCCTACTGAACTCACACATAATCTAGGCTACAAGAAACTGAGAGCACTGAGACCACAGTTGCCCAGACCTCACTAAGGTTGGAATCCCTCGGCAATGCTTCCTTTTGCCATGGGTTAGCACAATGTCATTGATAAGTAGAACCTCTAATAGGCAGCAGCAACCTCTTCCTGCCTGGGTGACCCTCACTGTTGGCTCTTGCTATCCTCCTGCAAGACAGCTGCTCATTGCTTTTTTGTCCCCTTTTTTGCTATTTGCCATCCCTTCCATCTTTCCCAGTCTTCCATCTCCTAGAATATCAAATCCACATCTCCCCACTTTACTCCAAGGACATTAATCCAAATTTGGTCTTTATGCCAGCCTTTCCTTCATCTTATCCTGCATTCATTCATCCTTATCCACCATCCTGTCCCTCAACCACTACTTTGCTGGTTTCATCACCACCTTCTCTCCTGTCACCTCCTGTAACAATTCAGGCATTATGCATTCTCTTCCTTAATTAAAAAAAAAGGGGGGCAGGTCTGCATCCCACTTATTTTGGCAAATATTTTGCCATCTTATTCTACCTCTCCTTTTTAAGCTCACCGACTGCATTCACTACCTGGATTTAACAATTGTTTTCATTGAACCTTACTTTCAACATGACCTCTAATGACCTCGTTCTACTTAATGGTGTGCATCAGTACTTATTTTCTGTTCCTTCCTCAGCTTCAATGCAAAGCATCTTTCTGCTCTTCTTGGCCTATCCTCTCTCTTTCTTTATCAAGAGGTTCCAATCTGCTCATGTTGACAGGCTATCACTGGCAATTATCACTGACAATTAGATTTTCAGGAAACGGCCTTTGTACTTTCTCCCAAGCTGCTCTTCTCTGAGAATCCATCATCTTATTTTTCAACTCTTTTAAAAATTTATTTTTCATCATCTCTCTCCCTCTCAAAAAAAAAGTGAAAAGAAAAAAAAAGAGCCTGAATATGTTGAGATCTCCTTGCCCATCATGCTTCCTAACTCTGTCTCATAATTTCCTTGGAATCCCACTTGTTTGTACCCAACTTGTGTTATCTTTTAACTGTTTGGTTTTAGACAGAGGCTGCTTTTTCACAGAACCTAATACAAAGGGGTACTTGTCTATAAAGAGGCTATTAAGCAACATGGTTACATGAATGAAAATTACAACAGGAGTTCAGATTTCATTGCTGCAAAAGCATAATATGGAGACCTTGACATAAAGAAAATAGAACTAAAAAGCTTAAGAATGTGAACTGGGCCTTAAAAACTAATTTCTCAAACATGGTGGGCATACATGAATGTCATATATACATCAATTTTATGGCATATATCCACTGTCTTAGAAATTAAGGTTTATACATAGAATCCTGCCTTGACTGAAAGCAACAGGCATTTTATTACTAATTTCAGCATGGTCAAGGCTTTTCCATCTGAATCTTGTAATACGCACTTTTTCAATATTTGTAAAGAAGCAGTCAAGTAGAATATATATAACAATAACATTTCATAGTTATATTCAGTGACTAGAAATTGTCTTGACAGCTTGGTTTCTAATTCTGTATTAGGTTTGAATGCTAAGTCTGACAATATCCAGGTACCAAAGCCAATGTTGAATGGATCACACACATGACTTAAGGAAACATTGCTTGTTTTTTTGTGGTAGCTAGTTTTACACAGTCTCTTCTGAACTTTAAAATAATAAATTATTTAGCAGCCAGCACTTGTCCTTAGATGGCATAACTTAGATGTCAATACCACCCAAAGCATCCACATTTGCCAAACCTGTCTTGCATGAAATGGAATGAGGATATTTGCATAACGAAAATGTCAAAGCAGGAAATTAACCCTTTCAGGGGTTTCGTATAAACAAATATTGCAATAATTGTTATTGTATCAGCACTTACGTAATTGATGTCAAAGGATCATAATATTCCCGCTGATACTGCGTTTACCATCTAGACTGGTGGCCTTCCAGGCTGGGAGGGGGCAATGGGATCTACTGTGATACTGCTTTTAAGTGAGTACACTAAGAAGCAAATTTAACATGAAATTTTAATACAAAAGACACATAATTGAACTGTTTTCTCCAATACCAAAGTATATAACAAATCTCGGCTTTTCTCACAATGTGCCTCTTAGAGGAAGGTCACCTATATAGTAGAGTCTCCACAAACAGTGGTATTTGTCTTTCTGCAGATGTACATTGGGAAGAGCAGCTGAATGCTCATGGGCTCACACCATTTAAGCCCCCTGTGTACGTACATGGTAACTATGCTGAAATACAAGAGTGTTTACGATATATGGTAAAACTGAGAGGGGGTTCCACACCTATCGCCACCCTTATGAAATTCCTCACACCAAGACTGGGCTGGAAAGGATTTGCTTGACCAAATCACTCCCTTTACATGCACTTTCCACCTATTAATAACAGAAACTATTCACAGAAAACAGTGAAAGAAAAACAAGTTTCAGAAATTTGACTGTGACCAAATAATCCATCTGGAGTAAATCCTTAGACTGCTGAGTTTAATGAATATTACTACCATGCAAGGTGCTTGGTGCAGGAACCAGCCAACAACGTGTACTGCTGCCAGTCTGCCCCTATGTAGGGAAGTTGGAATAAGGGCTCAGCTGCAGCACTACACCTCACCTTACTGTAGAAGCCCTTACCAACACTTAGGAACTTACAAGGAGGTTTACAAATAAGTCCAAAAGCTTTATTTACAACTGTTAGCACAGGAAGCTATTACTAATGTCCCTCATCTTCCTTGCCTTTGATTTCATACTGACTTATCATACTCTAGCGTGATACTCTGTGCCTTCCACCATGGCCTGAGTGGTCCCTACTTGGTATCAACTACACTACATAATTTTGGAGAGTCTAAGAAATATATATACATATATATACTCTCACTGAGAACTAGTCAAGTAAAAACATAAAAACTTCCATAAATCATCAAGATCTTATAGTCTTTATCGAGACAAGCTTCCACAAAAGAGGGAAAATTTTCCTTGAGTAGCGATTGTAGGAATCGAGCCAAAGTTACAAGGATTGCATATCAAATAGTACGCTACTTTTTCTTTTTATTTTTTTCTGCTTTATGCCCATCTTGCTACAGCTATGACTGAATATGTTAATCAAAATCCTATAGAACTGTACTCATTTGTGCGTGTGTTTACTTTCTATTTACATAATCATCTTACAAAAGGAGCATTCCTCCTTTGTGCTAGATGTCTGACGATGTAATTTAAAGTTGCAGTTACTGAAATATCCTATTCTAGCAGTCCCATCACTATAGCTTCTATTGCCCAGTGATTACCATAAATTATTTTACAGGACCTAAATATACATTTCCAGTCTTCATAATGTCCAAACAGTCCTGCAGTCAGAGAAATCAAATGTTCCCTGTGGTGTGCCCTAATAATCTGCATTTAGTGTTCTGGATCAAATAGGAGAAATTTCCAAAGCTTAAGAGCCATCACATAGAATTCAGGACACACATAATTGTAGAGTGCCTTAATTCAAAAACAGGATTCATGTGTCTGTAACACAGGAAATGCGTATGGAAATGAGCAAGCACATACACTGATATATCTCTCTATATCAGTGCAAAGCTACAAATATGTTTTCCTATTAAATGAGTATTTTAAAGAATATACAAACTTGATTAAGCATAAAATCAAATACCCAACTGGTAATGGGTGGGATGGAATGAAGCAGCTGAGACGGCATGCATTAAAAAAAAACACCAACAAAACAAAGAATAAAAGTTATTCTCAGTCACTTTTGAGGGGCCAAAAGAGCACGAAATACCAACCAGCTCACAAAAAATGTTTACCTCTGGGCCTCTGCTTCTTCTGTTACTTCTTCTGTTTTGAGAAGACAGGCACATATAACCTGTCTGAAGCCTACAAATGTTGTCTAGGCACCTCGTATCTCTGCTCACTGCTGAACTTCACCCATTAGTACTCGGAGTATGCACAACCAAAGTCACAGAATCACAGAACGTTAGGGATTGGAAGGGACCTCAAAAGATCACCTAGTCCAATCCCCCTGCCGGAGCAGGAACTGGGTTGCAGGCCTGTGGTGGGCCAGTTCTATGGGAGATGGTTTCGCTACAGGACAACAGTGGGATTTTAACTGGCTCATAAACAGGGGTGAAAACTTTGTTGTATCTTCCAACCTGCTGCCTAGAGTAGAAATCAAGTATCTGTGCCACTCTCTTCAACTACCTCAAGGACCTGATCCACCAAGATTATTAAATGCAAAACCTTTTATTCTTAGCAGTTTCTTCAATTTGCATAAGGACGTTAGCATGCCTGAGCTTGATGGTTATAGAATGAAAATAACAGGACTCAGGGACTGCTGTAGTTAATGGTGGCATGAGAATTTTATCTGTATTGCATATACACACTGGCAAAAAGCAGGCAAGCTCATATATTATAACCATGCAGAAAATGCAATGCATATATGATAACCTTCACTGCAAAGATAACCTTAACAGCTGTATTTCTAGTTATTCTTTCTCACCCCTCCAACATATTTCTTTTTAAGAGTTTGCCTTTGCATTCCTAAAATTTAAACTTTAACATTCCACGGAAATAAGAGAAAGAATAAACTGGAAGAATGTGATTGTTTTTTGGGTTTGGTTTTGGTTTTTTTGGGGGGATCATAAGTGATTATTTACATTCTTCAACCATAAACTTTCTGGGTCTACTTAAAATGTGACTACAACAATGACACATATAGGTAGCATAATAACTGAAATTCAAATGAATACTTCTGTATTTGGGATTTTTAGCTCCACATTTCAGGAGAACTTGTCTTAGCCAACCAGTGAAAGGATGACAAAAATACATACCGTTAACTAGATGGCTCTTTAACAAAGGTGAAGTGACTTTTCGTGAATTAGCACAGGGATCATTTTGAATAATCTCTGGAGACAGTAATATGCCTAATATTTGGAGAAGTTTTGTTGTAGCTAATGCAGAGTTTGTGGAAGATTGTATCAGATGAATTCTGGTCTTATATCTTTTGTGCTTATTAAATACAAAACAGAGTACAAAAACTGTGATGCGAAGAATAGGTCTCTCACTGGGCTGCACCAGCCAGCTCACTGTCTAAAGACATCGTTCTTTTAACTCATCAAGTACTGAAAATGTCAATAATTGTTTTGTTGCCTAAATTTTATTAAACATATGGATGACTGCAATTATTTTATTTCTAATGGCTGAAGAATGTTGTACTTCTTTCCTTTTTAGACTATTAAAAATGTAACCATTCAGTGATTCTGTTTTTGATAACTTTTTTACTGTGGCACTCCTTTGATCATCATATTCTTATGTAATTACACAGCTCAGCCAAATAAAAAACACCACAAAAACTCTTAACTATTTATAATAAGCAATCTTTAAAATTCACCCTTTTTTTGACACTGGCTACTTAAAGACTTTATCCTTTTAAATGGGCAGCTTAATCATATTTTCTTCCAAATATAAAGCATGAGCTATTTTCAGGCCACTCAAGGAAAGTCATGGTGTGTAATAACGAAGCCTTTGATTTGTTGCTGGCATATGCATTGCAAAATGTCATCTTGTTCTGCTGTTAATGGTCGTGGCCAGAGAATGCTTATGATAATTGCTGATATAGATCACGGATTTCTTCACACTCAAAATGACTTCAGTAAACAAAAGCAGAGAACATATACTGAACTTTAGTTTTGAAGAACAACACCTCAGACTGAGCCTTCTCTTTTCCCTGAAAAAGTCAGTCACACCAGTAGTGTGAACTTACACAGCTCTCAATGAATATAAACTAGAGGGAAGTTCTCTATGTGTTTTGCAGAATTGTACAGTCAACTCGCGGTTGTCTGTGGGAGTGTAACCCAGGTTGCAGATTAGCAGTGCTATGCTAAAACAAAGCAGGGAAAAAAAGGAAGAACACCCACCATTTTTCTTTGAAATTCTGATCTCACTTTTTACTTCAGCTTAACTTCATTCTTCGATAAATGTAATAAATGCAGGAAGTTCTTATCTAATGTGCACACGCTTTGTATTACCTGTTTCAGCTTTATGCAGGTTAGTCTAATCCATTTCTATTCGCAATAACAGAGAGCTGACTGTGTAACTATGAAAGAGCCCAGCAACTCACAGTTATATTTGACGTTTGCTAAAAAGAAAAAAAAAGTTGTCAAAATACCTAATTTACCTCAAAAATCATCAGAATTCCCTTTATATTAATTTTAAAACCCATGAGTAATAATTACTTGCTGCAATATTGGACTCCTATTAATATAAGTAAAAAGTTCACATGCTTGAAAGGCAGAGCAAATACAGTACAAGTGAAGAAATTGCACCTAAAAGGAGATAGATACAGTGGAATTCTCTGCCTTCAAGGCCTAGAGACTGACGGAAAGCCATTTCATAATAATATTTTGTAGCTGTACCAAAAACTTTACATTAATTGGCTAACTGTACATTTTATTCATTTCGAGGGTCATTAGCACTGAATATGCTTTAAAAACATCATACGCTCTTGGGCAATGCAACAGTAACAGTGGTTTCTTTATGAAGGAGTTGGGAGAGGGGAAGAGGCTTCCTGCTGCTCCCTCCACATTCTTATTTTTCTCTGCATAACCTAAATAGCATCTACTTCATGACCACAGTCAGAAGACAGAGATACCCAGTGCGTCAGCCAAGCATCATGGAAAGACGACTCCATGAGCTACAAAGGCATCTGGAAAGAACTGGTGGTCTTCAGGAAGGGAACCCAGACACTGACAAACCTTGGGAAGCTGCTGCAGGACCTTATCTACTGGGGAGGGGGGCTGGCTGAGACACTTTTTAAGGAAATGGCAGAAATATAAGACTCAGTATATGAAACATCTAATCTTGAAGAGCAATTGATGGAGAGTCTGCCAAAGGGCCAGTGGGGAAACAGAGGGCAGGAAAACAACAGCCTTTTCTCCAGTGACTCTCTTCTTACTCTTTTTTCTTCTGCCATCAGGAGAATTAAAACTACTAATTTCACGTTATCCGTGAGCATTAAAAATTGATGCAGATAGAAAACAGTGTGATATTCTTTGCTGTCCTGAAAAGAGTAACCTACCAGCCCTGTATTCTAGCTTTGGCAACAGCTTACCTCCTGTACTTAAATGAAAGCAAGAAGCTTTTCATACTGTGACACAACTGTGTACTGAATGGGAACAAACCTTCTTGCTCCTTTGAATTTATACCCTAATGCATTAGGTTTGATATGCTGACTAGGATGAAAATGACACCGATGACAAAAACTGCAAGCACTGCTTTAATTCTTGTAAGAATCTCTCTAAACTACTTGACATCCTGTGTCAGTGAGTTCCACTGAGTAATTACTTTGCGTAAAATATTACTTCATATGTTGCCTTTTAATTTCACTGAACGTCCCCTTGTTCTTTTAATACTGGAGAAAATAAAAGGAAATATTTTGGTCACAAGACTTCTTATTGGAACAATTATAAAAAATTCACCTAAAAAAAAGTACCTCTCCTCTGTCGGGTAGTAATACAGTTGTGTAGTTTTCAGTTAGCCAAAGGAAATATATTCATATCAAAAGAAAAACATTTAGCAAAATATTTGCTTTCAGACTTGTTTACTGTTTATTATTTTAATTTACATCAGTTACTGCTTGCAAAACTTCCAGGGAAATAATTTTAAATGGTTTTTATTTTTTTTCTTTTCCCACTGCATAGTAAATACAGCCTTCTTAGTATTTCAGAAGCATAGTACTATAGAAATGTTAGGGCCTGCTTCTGCTCCAAATGAAGTTAATAGGAAAACACCAACTGACTTTATTAGGAGTTAGGTCAGGTCCCAGATCTGCAGCTTTTGAAATTTCATAGTTGAAAATGTTCTGGCTAATCTTCAGAACCGACTACTTCTACAACTATAACACTATTTACAACTTTATTTATATGTATTTCTTTATTACAATATGTAATATCAATGTTCCTTGTAAAGGTTACTATTTATAGAAATTAGACTGAAGTTATTGCCAATCAACCTTTTAATAAACTTAAGTGGGATAACTTTCAGAATTTTTCTCAACATACGATTCGGTTTTTATTCACTCTTCCTATCTTTGACAATTGCTTAACTACCTTAATTTCAAAGCCTTTTTCAGTGTAATAAAAAAGTCCTTTTGGTAGAAGTTTATTGGTCCCATTTCAAATTACTTTCTGAAACATTCTTGTACTGATGGGGACTCATTATTTTTGCAGTTTTTCTGTTTCAACACAGTATATAAAGCCATGCCTCTCAACCAAACAACCTCAGTATAGAAGTGTAAGTGAGGTCAAACAGATCGCTCACTAAATCTTTGACCAAGTTGTCTGATCACATACAGACACAACTCTCTGAATTGTTGCATATGTTGTATAATGTTATCATACAAATTTAAGCATTTCCATTATTGACTGCTGCTTGTGTATGTATATATTAACTTGCTGGTCATAAAACTACAACAAAGGACAAAATATACCAATACTGAATTAAGACCTCTAGTCTTCTCTCTCCAGAAATTAAGAAAAATCTGTGTTCTTTATGATTGACCAACTCATGATGTTGTGCTTTGAATACACACGTTTTCCAAAATTAAACTGCGAAGTTAATGTCAAATACTGTGTTGTAACTTTAAATATAACTGACACAGTAGAACAGATAGATGGGTAATTATGATAAACTACACAATAGTGCTACTGTAGATAATATCATTTATCAATCCTGTGGTCCCCATCATTCATGCATTTACAGTTTGGGAATACAGTGACTGCAAAGGATAATAATTCATAATGGCTACATTCTCAGTACTTCATGCTAGCTCACTAGACAAAATAAAAAAGGTTAATTGTATAACTGGAAAAATGTAAAATTTTATTCCAAGAAAATTAACAAGCTACACAGGTAAATTTTGGCAAATGCAACTTTATATTGAAATCCACACATCTGTATCTTAAAGAAGGAAAGACTCACAGACTCTAATGTATTTCTAAAATACTAAGAAATCATATTATATGCTTTCACAAGTTAAAACTTAAATAATTTAAAACAACCAATACACCAAAATGTGCAGAAAATATAAACAAGACTGTGCCTTCAGTAGAATAAATGCTTCACAAATTGTGCAAGATATCATACTAAGGCTGCGGTCTCCCCATGACAGCTGTCTTAAAATATAAACATACATCAACTGCCTGTGTTTCTCAGAACAAACTAGAAAGGGCGGCACACCTAGAAAAAAATTATATCATCCCAGTGATGTGCATACTGATTTTGGGAACCACTGGAGTAAAAAGGAAAAAAGAGAACTAAGTGATCTTTCATGCACTCCCAAATGACTGACCAGAGTTATTGATTCAATTTTCCTTGCTTGTTTGCTTCAATGCTAAACAAAATGGAAGATACTAGATAACCCTTTTAAGGCAACATGTGTTTATTCCGTATAATTATAACTGTTCAATTATGACTGGATATTATTATTAACGTTGCCTAACAGACTGATATCTAGCTTTTTAAAAAATATAAATAAGAGTCTATTAAACTTTATATCAAATCAGCAAAAACCACAGAATACAGTTAAATGTTAGTAATTTCACTGTTAAGGAAAATGGTATATTTGGAAAAAAAAAAAGAAAAAGAAAAAAAAAGTAAAGTCTAAATCTGAACAAAAATACTGCTTTGGAATGCTCCCCAAAACTTACTCACAAGGCAAACAGATTTGTAAGTGTGATAATCCAATAATGCATGGCACATCTTTAATCAGTTACAGTACTTGAGTCCCCAGTTTTCAGTCTTTGCAAAACAATAATTGTATGAAATGTTTTAAAGGTCTTCAGATGTCTAAAATTAGTTTTATCAACACATTAACCTCATATCAACTTAATTTATTAAGATGTCCAATGCTAATCTTTTTGATGGTCTTATTTTATGTAGTGATATACACAGCATTTAGCACTGATACTTAGCACCTGCTACTTTCATATTCTAGATTTCAACCACATAAAGGAATTCAGGGCAGTAGTTCAGTCCTTTGTTCTTAATTACAAACCTTCAGCAGTGGTCAGATTTAGGTTTAAAATAGGATTAGAGGTGAGCTATTGCAAAGATTGCAGAATGTTGCCCAAATCCTTACAACTGCTGACATCCCATTCTTGATTTTCTCCTCAAGACATGGCTACAGGCCACAATTGCTTAGCAGAGAATGGTAGTGTTTCACAAGGCTAAAGATTTACAGATGCTCCCTCATATAACACAGTAAGGTTCCCTTGGTAACCTGGATTTTCTGCAGTAAAGAAGGGTTGTGCTGAAACAGCGCCTCAGCTCCCTGTTGGAGAAAATGCAGACAAAAGGATTGATTCCAGCTTGGGCAAAACTCATCCAGACAGCAGCCGTTAGAAATCCCCCTGGTACTACAGGCCCTCTTGCGAAAACCCTCCAGTAACAGGCTACCAAATAGGGACCCCACAAGGTCAGGAAGAGGAATGTCATGATGTAGAACATTCTGCTGATTCTCTTCTCCATTTTGAACTCATCTAAAACCAGTAGCCTTCTCCTGCCTGTGGTGTTCGCATTTTGCCTGATTCCCAACAAGGTTGGAGGTGTCGGACCCCTTCCAAATCCAGCCAGCCAATTAGCAGCTGCTTGACCACTCGCTCCAGGACCGTGAAAAGTCCAGTTCTGGCTCACCGCTGCAACAAACTGGACTGGCTTCATTTTCCTGCGGTCGTGAACAAAAAATATCAGCTTGAGGTAGACAAGCTGTGTGGCTAGGAGGATAAGGGCAAGAAGAAGCATAAATCCCAAGGAATCATTAGCCCTGAAGGAACGATGCTGGAAAGTGCATTGGTCTTCCTCCCTAATGAACGAGTAGGTGCCCACATCTAAAACTGGGGGGAAAGCCATGGCTACAGAGAGGGTCCACACCATACAGATAACAGCCAAACAAGTCCAGAAGGTCAGTCTTTTCGTATAAAAACGGTGGTGGGCAATAGCTAAGTATCTGGTGACGCTTATGCAGAATAACATGAAAGCAGTGTGAAAGCAGGACAAAACCCCCAAAAAGGCAATCACTTTGCAAGTAAGAGTCCCATACGTCCACGTAGAGCCATTTTTTACAGAGGTGAAAACAAATGGGAAACAAATTGCAGATCTGAGGATATCTGAGCAGCAAAGATCCAACAGGAAGTAGTAAGGAGCTCTATGCAAGGTCTTATCTTTGACTAGCAAAATGGAGATCAGAAGGTTACCCACCACACTGACTCCTATTATGAAACCCAGTGAAGTCAGTTTCAGAAAAGCTGTTAAAGGAGAGAGATTTTGTAAAATGTTGTCAGCTGCATGGCTGTAGTTCGCCATAGATGGATGGATGATATGTATATTGCCTCAGTCAAGTCTCATGATCTATATATAAGAACAAGGAAAAAATAGATCCATACATCTTACTGAAAATGTAATCCACAAACAGAACTGATCTTGTGTCTAGTCATACAGTACATCCTCTTCTTTCTGATTTGTCATGCCATCAAAATATCTGAAAAAAAATCGAGCTATCAGTTCTTAAGTTAACAAGAAATGATGTCAGAAAGTGCTAACAAAGATGTTAATTTATGGAGAACCAAATGAAGTTGTAAATTTGAGTACTATTGTTTGTTTTTAAAAATCATGAGGCTTTTTTTTCATACTTACTCTTTAGCATGATTGAGTATGGGCATTTCACAGATTTGGCTGTTACAGTTTCAGAACTGACCGGTGCCCCTTCTATCTGGTAGCATATATAATTTTACAGCTAAAGCCTCAGAGATTTTATGAATCAAAAGATTCCCAGTTTGCCAGCCCAGGAGTTAATCACTGACATATTTGAAAAAAATCCCCAAAGACTGCTGATATTTTAACATTACCTATATTTATTTTATGGCTACAGTATTTGTCAATGTTTTAGAGGCAGCTGCTGTGCTGATACGGATCACACCCAAAGAAACCCTGCAGAATTTATGTTTTTTAACCCAAGTCACCAAAGCACATTAATCTCACTGTGTTAGTTCATGCACATTTTAAGAGAAACAGTATTCATTATCCCCCTCCCTTCCTCTTATAAACCATAATTTCATCATTTAGGCTTTCAAATAAACAGGTATGCCAGGCAGTCGACAGCACTATGCTTTAGGGTCTCCCCCCCCTCTGGCTTTAATGCAAATCTTTAAAGCCTCAACATAATTCATAATAAGCAGCGGTCAGTGTAAATACTGAACAAAAATAGGCAACACATCCAAGATATAATGCCCATCCTTTCGGGAGGGCTAGTTTTGGATATGCTTAATAAACATATAATAAATTGATTTTTTATTTTTTTTTGCTAAGTAGGGTTCCGTGATCCCCACTATTCCTCCCGGTGAATCGAACCGGAACGCATTTCATGCAAACAAAAAATTAAAGTAAATTAAAGAACTGTCTGCTGCTGCTGGGTTTTTTTTTTGTTTTGGTTTTTTTTTTAATCCCCCTCCAGAGCCAGGGACAGGAGCCACAGCAGGCACGATCAGGCTCCTTCGTTATTCACACGAAGTGTTTCCTATGCCACCTCGGGTGTACAAAGGATATTCCCACTGAATCCCAGCAAAATCCTTCCATTCTTACCGTCCACAAAAGAGCCTGATTGCTGCTGTGTAAACAGAGGCTGATCAGATCATGGCATCGTTTTAAAACCATGAAATCAGGCTCCCCCTCCCC